>NC_137060.1:12001832-12056832 GCF_032717465.1 Coenobita brevimanus | reverse complement strand
ATTCAACTCATCAGTGATAGGTCTTTGATTCCCTCATTCAGAATAACATCCGAGGCGGTTTCACAATGGTTGTTCGCCGCTTCATGAGAGCTAATAAGAAATTCACCAACCTTAAGTTTGAGAGCTAAAAAGAAATTTCATTTTTTTTTTTGTTAGTATGACTTTAATTCACTCTATGCTTCTGTAATGACAGAATCGCTTCCCATTGGGGATATAAAGAAGCTTAATGACAGTGAGATGAAAACATTTCTTGATATACGGGAATTGAAAGGCAACCTACTGACGGTACGTTTGGTTACTGGGTTCTGTGTGACACTCTACCAGTGCCTGCAGAGGTTGCTCAGTTAACAGATGATTTTTGTCTGGCTTAGAGTCCCCCCCCCCAAAAAAAAAAAAAAAAAAAACATTATTCGTGATGATCTTTCACCCTATACTAAACAGTTATTAGAAAAGGAAGGTGGAAAATATCCTAAATTTAATTTTAAAAATATTGTAGCTTCTCATTCAGCAATGTACAACTATCTTATAGCACTACCTTTGTTGCAGTTATATATGAGTCAAGGTCTGAGATTAACTAGAGTGATCTCAAGTGTTCATTTTTAGACAGAAACCATATTTAAAACCGTTCATAGAACGAAACATTCATCTAGGAAATAATGCCTCAACTAAGGACAAAAAAGCTCTGTACAAGCTAATGTCAAATTCATTGTCTGGAAAAACTTTATTCAATCCCCAGAGATATGCCACCAAAACTAAAGTTTGCCGAAAGAGGAAAGAATGCTATAAAGTGTTAGGAATCCTTTCTTCAGAATGGTGATACCTTTAAAAGAATATCGAGTAATAACAATCTCTCAGTCTCCCAAAATAGAACTGTCTCATCCCCAGTTTGTGGGATTTCAAATTCTTGAGTTGGCCAAGGTGAAGATGTATCATTTTTGGTATGATGTTCTCACAAAGCACTATAGGGAAAGAGTAAAAGCAGTGTACTCAGATACAGTTTTGTATTTTCACTTGAGTGTGAAGATATATTCAGTGAATTACAAAGGTATCCTCTTGTGGACTGGATAGATACATCCGATTTCAGTCCCCAGCATCCTTTGTACAATGATGCACGTAAAGGACAGTTGGGTCTGTTGAGGTAGAGGAGAAACTGATAGCTGAAGCATGTTGTCTGAAGCCAAAATTATACTCCTTACTTTTGCAGTCAGGTACAGAGATGATGACCGGTTAGGGTATTCCTAGTTATGACAGGAAAAAACTTTAATATCAAGAATACAAAGACACTCTTCTGGGGTCCAATAAGATTCATTATGTTAGAGCCACCAGTATATCTAACCGACAGGGACAAATCACCACGCTGTCAGTAAACAAGAGAGGGTTGAGTGAATTTGAAGATAAACATTATTATTTGTCCCCTACTCAGTCAGTCAGCTATGGGCATCCTTTGGCTAACAACATTTAGGTAAAAGAAGAAGAAGAAGAAGAAGAAGAAGAAGGAGAAGAAGAAGGAGAAGAAGAAGGAGAAGAAGAAGAAGAAGAAGAAGAAGAATGAGATGGGAAGGAGCTTCCATCTCTGTGAGGGTCACGACTCATCTCCATTACCCAACAGTATTTCCCATGCAAGCAAAAACAGGGGGTGGAGTTATACGACAAACAAGGGAAAAAAGAAAAATGGTAAATATTTCCCAGATAGGAAAGCTACTTCATGATCTGTGAGGGTGTTTGTATCATTCTCTTCACAGATAATTTGTAAGCTAATTCTATGTACTGTATATACTGTACTTAAAATGCCGGGAATAGGGACTGAGGGCAGCACGAAACCCCTGGGAGGAGCCTACAGAGGGGTAGACAAAGAGCGACCCGACCCCTGGCGACAGGGATATAAGTCCATCCGAGCCGTACGCCCCTTGACCTGGAATTGCCCGCCGCCACTATAGCAGGAAAAGGAGACTACCTTGCGGACGAGCTGACCCTCGACAGGATCGAGGTGGAGCTACTTCCTTAGCTCTAAGCAGCACCCCAACGACGGCCAGCAGCCGCGCAGCCCTTCAGGAGATGGCCGGTAGCTGCTCGGAAGGCCTTCAGGAGATGGCCAGTAGCTGCTCTGCCCTTCAGGAGATGGCCGGTTGCTGCTCCCCATTAAGAGCCACGGCCTGTAGCTGGGCTCAGGCGACAGCCAGTAGCTGTGCCCTTAAAAGGACATGGTCTGTAGCCAGGCCTCACGGCAGGAGACGGCCGGTAGCTGCTTCCCTGTCAGATGCTGCTGTACCCCCCTACAGGAACCAGTCACGGCCAGTAGCCGCACTGCAGAGAGAAGGGTAAGTCCCCTCTCCTCCTGTAGTTGCCTCAGAGGACAGGACACAGGCGACGGCCGGTAGCCGGGCCCGTCAGCAGGAGATGGCTTGCAGCCACTCTTCGTTGGCATGTCGTCCTCTATACGGAGCTTAGGTGATGGCCGGCAGCCACGCCTACAGGCAAGTGATGGCCAGTAGCCACACTTCGCCTGCATCTCCATCAGGGAGTAGGGCCCAGGCGACAGCAGGTAGCCATGCCTACAATGAGGGGACAGCCGGTAACCGCCCTTGTTTTGTTGCCCACAGGAACCCAGCGATGCCAGGGAGAAGCACTAAAGCCCCTCGCACCCTGTGACTCCACTACAAGAGGGCGTTCTGCCATCAGACCTGCCGACCAGAGGGGGCACAGACGACCATACTGTCCACCACCAGTGAGGCAACCTTCAGGAGGAAGACCTTAGCCTCGAGGATCCGTGGAGAGGCCCTGTACTATCTCCGGGGTTATTCTCTGCACAGCTGGCTCCAGAGGGACCTACATGACGGACTCTGATGAAGGGCAATGCCGGAGCCCACTCCTGACAACATCCCCAACAGCAAGAGACTGCAGCCGACAGGCCCTTGAAGCCGCCCCCAGGACCCCTGGATGAGACCTTTCCCCACCCTGATGCAGACGACACTCATCCTCCGTCAGGTGCTGGAGTGAGCGCTTCAGGAAACTCTTTGGCCCCAGTCCTGAGGGCCGGACCCCAGTTCCCAGCCCTGACAGTGTGGGGCCCTTTGCTGGACGCAGCTCCGGACAAGAGAGGACGCCCTTACGAGTGATCCCATGGCCGCAGGATACGGAGGCCCCTAGCGGAGCTTAGCCCCCTTCAGGAGCTGGGCTGTGAACTCTCCCGCTGCCCTCCACCAACTTCGCCACCCTACCCAGACCCAACAGTCAGTGACTGGAAGTGCAGTGACAGTGAAACAGCGATATAGACGTCAGGCAATGTGTTTGAATACCAGAGGGAAACTAGGCCCAAATTCTGTCAGTGCTACAGTACCGGAAGTATAGACAAACAGCGAAACAGTGACCTAAAACATCAGGCCATGTGTTAGAATACCAGAGAGAAACTAAGCCCAAATTCTATCTGTCACAAGACCGGGAGTGTAAACCAACAGTGAAACAGTGACAGGACAAGAGAAGCTGAACAGTGATTACAGGGATATGAGTGAATGTTTAACTCGGCTCTAGTAATATAATACTTCCACGACATAAAACCTATAGCCATGCTACCTATTCCAACCAGTGTAAATTTCCCTCAAAGTTAGAGTGACTGATTCCCCTGCCCAACACCTTAAGTGCTGTTCATTGTACTATACACTCTTTCCTGAACTATTGTCTCAATAGTATCCTGCAAGATACTGCTACTCCCGATCTCAGTACATGGTATATGATTGTCTAGATTCCTGTTTTTGACATCTACCTGTTCCACTTTAGAATTTACCAAAATTCGTGTAAGGTTGTTGCTCTGAGTTTTTGTGCCCTGTGTCTCTCTTAGTTTACTATGCTCCGGTCTAGAAAGGGAATCCAGCTGGAGTATAGACATTCAAGGGATAGGAAGCTGACCTTAAACACCTAGCATGACACTGGTGGACAGCGGTGGTTCTTGACTCGGGCATATGAGAGAGGCACGCAGGGAATACCGGCAAAATGGCAACCAAATCGCATGTACTATTGCCTAAGTTCGACTCGGAACAATACGACGTACACACTTATCTAGCAATTATTAAACCATTACTAGATATTGGGTTTGAGAAGGACAAACAAAAAATAGCAGTTACACTTCCACTACTGGGTAAAGTGGCAGCAAATATCACGCCAAAAATCGTCCTGGGGCTCACATAGCAAAACTTCACGAAGTTAGTGATCCAAGCCATCACACCCTCACTAGGAAAAGTGGTAGCACTAAGCCAGTTGGATAGCCTGACATACGATGGCAATTTGGATGATACCTTAATCCAGGCCAGATGCCTGGTTACCGCCGCCTACCCGGAGGCGGATGACGAAATCTGGGAGCAACACACCTTCAACACCCTCCTCAGAGTCCTCCTCAGCATGGTCAAGGAGCACTTCATGATCCACGACCCGATGGGAGACCTAGACAGGGACATCCAACTCATATAAGGCCTTCTTACCTCCCGCCCTACTCCTCAACAAATCAGTGTGGTGAATAAGTTCCGCACCAACAAACCTGCACCACCAGTAAAGCCACATCCTCCTATGCCACACACCAGCCCCACCCCGACTCCCAGCTTGCCCAGGGACCACCCAACCCACTCCCAGCCATAAGGAGAACCCTAACCTCATCCTGATTAATCTCGGGGAGTTCTCTGCATGCAACTCCAGGTGCCCAGTCCACGACATCAGGGACCAACTAAAGGCTGCTAGACACAAGCCAACCATCCCAGGCCAACGTAAAGTCTCCTCCTTGGAAAACGAGGAGCCAGCTGACGAACCTGCACCCACAGAGGAAGCCTAACCCAGGGAGACGGAGCCAGAGGAAGAAGGCGGTCCACGACAGTTGGATTTTTAGGACTGCCCCCGCACCTCTCCGTGGTGGAAGGGGCCACTTCCCCCAAATATTGCCCCCCAGTCTACAACAAGATGAGGCTGAACGGGGTGAAAGCCAGACTTCTGGCTGACATGGGAGCGGCCAGATCCTGCCTGTACAGTCATTTTTACTCCCATCACAAGTTGACCTTTGGCCCTCTTTTCCCGACATCAACTCATCTTGTGGACGCCAGGGATGGACCCCTGTCTATCTGTGAGGAAACTCGGGCCCTTCATGTTGACACCAACCAACCGACATTGACACAACACAAATTCATCATTTTTGATTCCACCTGCTGCAACTATGATGGATACCTGGGACTGGACTTGCTACAGAAATTAAAAGCCATCATCGATTGCCATAACAGACAACTCCAGTTCCGGAAGTCCCCTGACCCTCCCTCCTCCCCAGCAATGTTCACTTGCACACCCTGACTCCAGCTAAACCCCGCCCTCCCCTTCCCTCTCTCTCTCCCCCTCCCCTCCAATGTTCCCCACTATCACCTTCTCCACAATAATGATTCCCCCCACCACAAAACCTGGTTGCCCCTGAAAAGGCCCACGGGTACGTCTGTCCTGTTCTCCCCTGACTTGCCAACCGGAACCCTCTCGGCCTGCCTTCTGCCCCGGACTTTTCTCCTCCCTCACGTCATGGCAGTCCGAATTGTTAACCTCGCTCCCTCCCCCCTAACATTACCTAAAGGGATCATAATAGGAGAGATGGAAGAAGCTGATACTTGACCCCCTCCTTCCCCAACTCCCCCTCCCCTCTGCCCCCCATCCCCAACCATGTCTCCCCCACCAATCCAACACCCTCATCTGCCTTTTCCTGGACTTCAGGACCTGTTTGCGGCGGGACCCACCGACATTGGACATACCACCTACCTTGCTCACGAGATTTACATGATAGGTCTGCCGATTCGCCAGCCATCCCGACAGAAGAATCCCAAGCATTAGGAGGAAGAAGACTGCCAGGTTCAAGAAATGATTGAGGCCAGAGTCGTTTCCCCTTCCACAAGCCCCTGGTCCTCCCCCGTCATGCTTGTGAAGAAGAAGGATGGCACCATGAGGTTCTGTGTCAATTATCGTCGGCTCAATGACGTGACCATCAAGGGCGCCACCCCACTCTCCAGGATAGATGACTCCCTTGATTCCCTATATGGCTCCTCCTTGTTCTCCACCCGTGATCTCCAGTCAGGGTATTGGCAGGTACCAGTGTGACCAGAAGAAAGACGCAAAACTACTTTCTCTACCAGCGATAGAAAGCACTACGAGTTTAACATCCTGCCTTTTCACCTCTGTAACGCCCCTGCCACCTTCTCGCGACTGATGGAGTCTGTCCTCAGTGGCCTCACCTGGGGGATCTGGAAGATGACGTTACTGTGTTCAGTAGGACCTGGGCAGACCACCTCCAGCACCTCCGAAAAGTCTTCTCCTGCATCCAACAAGCTGGCCTCAAACTACAGCCCTCCAAGTGCGTCCTAGCCAACAGAACCATCCCTCCTGGGGACGTCATCTCCCAGGACGGCATCTCAACCGATCCAGACAAGCTCCGCACCATTGCGGACATTCCCCCTCCACAAGATGTCCATGGAGTCCGGGCCTTCCTCGGCCTGACCTCCTAGTACCAACGCTTCGTGAAGGGGTTCGCCCACATTGCCAAGCCACTCCACGACCTTACCCGGAAGGGAGAACCTTTTATCTGGATGGAGGAACGACAAGCCGCCTTCCAACAAGTGAAGGACAAATTCATCTCTGCCCCGATCGTGGCCTTCCCCAATTACTCCCTTCCATTCCGCCTCTACACTAACGTCTCCCTGATAGCAATAGGCACTGTGCTAGCCCAAGTCCAAAAGGGCTGTGAACACATCATTGCCTGTGCTAGCCGCACCCTTAATCAGGCAGAGATAAACTATGCCACCACAAAGAGGGAATGCCTGGGCATTGTTTGGACTTTGGAACACTTCCGGGCATACATGTCAGGGACCCAGGTTACCATCATTACCAACCACCAATCCCTCCAATGGCTGCAGCAGTCCGACACCCACTACACCCAGCTCATCTGATGGCGTGAAACACTGGAGGAGTTTAACTACGAGATCTCCTACTGCCCCCGCAAACTTCACACAAATGTGGATGCTCTCTCCTGGCTTCCCATCAATGCCCTACAGCCCAAGCCCGATCTCCTCGGACAGTGGCAACATAAAGAACGACCCCCTTGGATCACCCAGCACCTCTTCTAAAAATTACACCGCCAGGGCAACCACCTATTCACTCCCAACACCACCCTCGACGCCCTCTGACACCTTCACATCCACAACCGGGCCACCCAAATCAGGCTATCGGTACGTCATCACTTTTGTTGATACGTACTCAAAATTCATCATTGCCTGCCCAGCAAAGGAACATCACATTGTTGTAGTTGCAGATGCATTATCCATCATGTCTTTCTGTATTTTGGCACCTCACAGGCTATCCACTCCAACAACACCCCAGAGTTCACCAGTAAAATCTGGCAGGAGTTAGCCCAAATCTTCGGGTATCACATCTCCCACTCATCCCCCTACTGGCCACAGGGCAACGCCATCTGCAAACGAAGCCATCGTACCTCAATGAACCAGCTTCACACCTGGATAGAAGAAACAAAGAACGACGACTGGACCGCACACATCAAGATCATGCAATGGGACATAAGCTCTTGCCCACGAGAGGATGGCATCTCATTCTATGAAAGTGTGTTTGGGGAAGTGCCTCCCCTCCTACCAATGTGGCAACACCTACAACCTTCCTGCAACCTCCCCCACTTCTGACTCCCTTCACCATCTCGAAAGGCGGCTTTCTTACATACATAGTAACTTTGACCTCCAACCTGACACTGCCTCCAACCTGTACAAGCCGGGTGACATCATCATGATAGCACAGCTCCCTACATCCCACAAGCTTGCACCTCGCTACACAGGACCCTACACCATCACCAACGTCCCCAACCCCTACCAAGTGACAGTTGATTATCATAACACACCCCGCACACTCAGGAATCACCATGTGCGCCCATTCCACGCTCCCACTTCCCCAAACCCCACCCCGTGCCCCACGCCATCCACCAAGCCTGCCCCGCCTCCCCCTACCTCCTATGACTGCTACATATCCCCCTGGCCTTCCCTCTCGCCCTCCCCCTCCCTGTCCGATCCCACCCCTCCTTCCGTCACACCACATCACACCTCACCTGAAGACTCACCGACGCTGCAAATTCCCGACCTCTCTCCCACCCCTTCCCACCATCCTCCCCATCCCCCACACCCGCCACCACCTGTCCCACCCACGCACCAACCTCTCATCCACCTGCCCAGCCTTCATTCCACACTCCAACCACCACCACCCCCAGCCCCGTCGCCACCCTTCCACCCTCATGCACCCCACCTGCCTCCCCATCCCCCACGCCCATCGCCACATGTCCTGCCCACGGACCAACCTCTCCCCCACTTTCCCACAGTTCACCCTGCCCATCGCCCATCACCACTCTCAGCTCCGTCGCAGCACCACTGCCCCCACGCACGCTGCCCACCTCCCCACCACCCTCAACTCCACCACACTGCCCACATGCACCCAACTCCCCGCCCACACCCACCCTAAAAACCACCATCACACGCTCCGGCCGCCATTCACACCACACGCATGATATGCCCCCACCCCTACACCACCCACCTCACCGTAAAATCACACTCCTACTCCTAACACGAGTCCCATCACATTCATACTACACCAAGCTCAAATCCCGGCCACCACCACTCCCCAGAGAGCTCACGCCGCATTGTCCCGTCATAAAACCCCACACACCCCAGCGATCTCAAGCATTCAGCACAGCTCTCTACAGGAGACAAGACCTACCAACATGAGAATCCGATGAGCCACATGGGTGCCGCCCTTCAGACACTAACATTGCATTTGGGGCCCCCTCCACCTCCTGCGACTCCTCTGCACCACCAACGACCCGTCCACCCTCTTTATCACCTGCGACACCCAAACGGATGAAAACCCAGCCACCACAGCTTGGAACGCCCTCTATCAACATCTCCAACCTGTGCACCACGCCGACAACACCAAAGTCTATCACTTCCAGTCACGGAGACATGACTTTTTCCCCGACGATGGTGGTAAAATGCCAGGAATAGTGACTGAGGGCAGCACGATACCCCCACGGGAAGTCTACGGAGGGGCAGACAGAATGTGACCTGAACCCGGGTGACAGGGACATAAGTCCGCCCGGGCCATGCCGCTCTATGACCCGGTACTGGCCCGCCACCACCATACCAGGAAAAGGAGACTACCTTGCGGACAAGCTGACACTTGACAGGATGGGGGTGGAGCTACTTCCTTAGCTCCAAACAGCACCCCAGCGATGGCAAGCAGCCTCGCTCTTTGTGAGATGGCCAGTAGCCGCTCAGCCCTTCAGGAGATGGCTGGTAGCCACTCACAAGGTCTTCGGGAAATGGCCGGTAGCTGATGTGCGCTTCAGGACATGGCTGGTAGCTGCTCCCCATTAGGAGCCACGGCCTGTAGCCGGGCTCAGGCGACAGCCGGTAGCCGCACCCTTAAAAGGCCATGGCCTGTAGCAGGGCCCCACAGCAGGAGATGGCCAGTAGCCGCTCCCCCGTCAGGTGCTATTATACCCTCCTTTGGGAACCAGCAACGGCCAGTAGCCATGCTGGGGAGAGAAGGGTATGTCCCCTCTCCTCCTGTAGTTACCTCAGAGGACAGGGCACAGGTGATGGCTGGTAGCTGTGCCCGTCAGCAGGAGACGGCCTGCAGCTGCTCCTCATTGGCACGTCGTCCCGTATACTGGGCTCAGGCGATGGCCAGCAGCCGCGCCTACAGACAAGTGATGGCCAGTAGCCGCACTTCGCCTGCATCCCCGTCAGGGAGTTGGGCCCAGGTGACGGCCAGTAGCCACCCTCGTTTTGTTGCCCACGGGAATCCAGCAACGGCTGGCAGCCCCTTGCTCCCTGTGACTCTACTACGAGAGGGCGTTCTGCCATCAGACGTGCTGACTGGTGGGGGTGCAGACGACCCTACTGTCCACCTCCAGTAAGGCAACCTTCAGGAGGAAGGCCTCAGCCTCAAGGATCCGTGGAGAGGCCCTGTACTATCTCCAGGGTTATTCTCTGCACAGCCGGCTCCAGAAGGACACTACCTTATGGACTCCGATGGAGGCCGACGCTGCAGCCCACTCCTGACGGCGTCCCCAACAGCAGGATACTGCAGCCGATGGGCCCCTGAGGCTTCCCCCAGGACCCCCAGGCAAGACCTCTTCCCACCCCGACGCAGACTACTCTCGTCCTTCATCAGGCGCCAGAGTGAGCACTTCAGGAAACTCTTCGGTCCCAGTCCCGAGGGCCGGACCCCGGTTCCCAGCCCTGACAGTGTGGGGCCCTTCGCCTCACGCAGCCCCGGAAGAGAGAGGACATCCCTACAAGTGATCCAGTGGCTGCAGGATACGCTGGCCCTTAGTGGAGCTCAGCCCCCTTCAGGAGCTGGGCTGTTAACTCTCCGGCTGCCCTCCGCCAACGCTGCCACCCTACCCAA
The DNA here is from genome assembly GCF_032717465.1 of Coenobita brevimanus. Lineage (NCBI taxonomy): Eukaryota > Metazoa > Arthropoda > Malacostraca > Decapoda > Coenobitidae > Coenobita > Coenobita brevimanus. Next base: position 12,046,362 of record NC_137060.1, on the reverse strand, counting down.
CCCCGACAGTGAGTGACAGTGGAGGTGCAGTGACAGTGAAACAGCGATATAGACATTGGGCAGTGTTAGAATACCAGAGGACAACTAGGCCCAAATTCTGTTAGTGCTACAGTCCCGGAGTATAGACAAACAGCAAAACAGTGACCTAAAACATCAGGCCATGTGTTAAAATACCAGAAGGAAACTAAGCCTAAATTCTATCAGTGTCACAAGACCGATAATGTAAGCCAACAGTGAAACAGCGACAGGACAAGAGAAGCCGAACCGTGATTACAGTGACTTGAGTGAATGTGTAACTCGGCTCTAGGAATATAATACTTCCGCGACATAAGACCTATTACCTATTCCAACCACAATGTAAATTTCCCTCAAAGCTAGAGTGACTGATTCCCCTGCCCAGCACCTTAAGTGCTGTTCATTGTACTATACACTTTTTCCATAACTACTGTCTCAACAGTATCCTGCGAGATACTTCTACTCCCGATCTCAGTACATGTTATACGATTGTCTAGTTTCCTGTTTGTGACATTTACCTGTTCCACATTAGAATTTACCAATATACGTGTAAGGTTGTTGCCCTGAGTTTTTGTGCCATGTGTCTCTCTTAGTTTACTAGGCTCTGGTCTAGGAAGGGAACCCAGCTGCAGTATAGGCGTTCAAGGGACGGGAAGCTGACCCTTAAACACCTAGCATAACAGTACTAAAAAAAACCTTTACTGATAATGTGTAATTAAGCGTCTGCAGTGTTCATGTTTTATGTATTAGGTGAGGACATTTTAGTTTTCTATCAGTGTGTGTTTAAACACCATGGAGAACTTTTATACATCAGAACATACTAATATATTTCGTGATCCTGCCAGAATTATTGTGGCAGGGTTTTCAGACTCAGGAAAAACCGTACTGATATCTTAACTCATGAAATACTACGCAGAAAAGTTTTGAAAAATATTATCTGTGGTGTAAGTTATCACCCTTTTTAAGATGATCCAGACATTGGTCATAAAGTTTCTGTGCACAAAGATATAATTGACCCTTCAGTACATTCAACTCCACAAGGAAAATCACTACTCAGATGATTTGTATTTAAAGGCAATGCAGAGCCAGATTGTAGCTGAAGCTTTCATCAAGGGACGCCATTCAAACCTTAGTGTTGTATTAATATCTCAAAACCTTTTTATGAGGGGTCCCTTTCCTCGTGACGTATCCCTTAATGCGACGCGTTTTTTACTCCTGCGAATGCATGACTTGGGTCAGGTGGAATGTTAAGCCAGATATTCTTGAAATATACAGGCGAGCCGTTATCAGTAAACATTATGGGTATTTACTAGTTGATTTATCTATAAAAACTCCCCCACAACTGTAACTTATGTCAACCATTGTTGGAGTGCCTCCTTGTGAAGCAGTCTATATCTATGGAAACTAATAGCTTACTTCGAAACATATACTATGATCCTATATCACCTGCATCCTTGGAGAGTACTGAAAAATTATATCAGGCTGCAAAAAAAATAAACACTCTAGTGACTAAAACAGATGTGAAGAGATTTTAAAAGGTTCTAGAGTTTATACTCTGCATAAATTACAAAGAAAAAGACTCCCACGACGCAACATTGTAGCAGCAGGACCCCGCATTATTCTGACATGTGACCAGACTGATTTGAGGCACTTATGGAGGGAAAATAATGGTGTTCAATATTTACTGGCATGTGTAGATGTCTTCTCACGTTTCATGTTTGTCCATCCCATTCAACGAAGAACTGGAGCTACTGTACTGTAACGAACGCTCTTTCAGTCATTTTAATTAAACCAGAAACACAGGATTACTCAAGACTATTCATAGACAGGGGGACAGAATTTTATAAGAAAACGCTGGAGTCTTACTTGAAGAGGAAGAATATTACTTTGTATAGTGTTTACTCACAAGAGACAAAGGTTAGTCTCTGTGAGTGTGCCATAAGAACTCTGAGGCATATACAACACTTTAAACTATCTACCCATTCTAAGTACACTGGTAAGCACTTACAATTTCACCCCTCATCGAGGCTTCAAGGGCAAGACACCTAGTGAAATTCAGAAGCTAACAGACCCCAGAGGCTGGCCTAAGCAGTTTACATTAATGTATAAAAAGCTTATCAAACGTAAAAAAACAATTAGTTCAGATTTGGCAGTAGGGGACTTAGTACGAATTGTGACTTCGTCCAGGAGTAAGAGCTTTGTAAAAGGATTTATCATACAGAATACAGAATTGATATTTCACATTACTAAAATACACAGGACGAATAGGAATATGTGGGTTTTGTGACAAAATAAATATGTTTCGGTGGTGAAAATAAACCAAGAATACACATTTTTGGAGTGTGTGGCAGCCGGGGGGAAGGGGAGAAAAGCCGATGCGTCATGGCACTAAAAACTTATTAAATTGCCCGTACAGGAAAAGGTTAAATAATGACAGTCAAAGAATTCTGCCTAGTACCGAGGTCTCAGGCTGAAACCATTCTTTATACATCTGCCATTCAAGACCCCAGGAAACTGCTTATCCTAAATCTTCCCATGTAATTGCCCCCAGTCAGCCTTCAGATACAGAACATCGTCACTCAAGGACACAAAACACTACTAAAACCAGAAGTCCTTCAGTATGCCTTTGGTATCTTATTTACAACAACCGTTTAGTACACTGGGATGATACAGGTAACCTGATGTCTCCAATTCACAACATTAATATTATAGATGTAATTCAGTACTGGGTAACCCGAAACAACACGTTTGATTCAGGTAAAATAATTGACTTACGAACTTTGGTGAAACTTGTAGACTGATCCGAGGCTTGTATCAAGAATCCAAAGGCAAAGAAAAAACTATTTCAGGGTAGGGCCACGTCTCATCATAAAAAAATAAAGAAAACCTTTAAGAGGTGGAACCCATATTAAGTCTTTCATTACAGCCTGCAGGAACAGTCTGCCTTGAGATCTCAAGCAGAATGTATGTTTGTGGGAGAGGCCTGCAAGTCCGTGATCGGTTAAGGAAAATTCGTTTGGCCCAGGCTCTTGCTAGACATTGGGCGACGATTATCAACTCCCTTCTTGAGACTTATAACAGAATAGTTGGCAGTCCAACAAAGGATTACTATAAGCAAGATATACATTTAGATGTTTCCACTCTTTCGAAATGATAAGGATATAGACACTCAACTTCAGCATTATCAACAATACCGTTGTTATAGAGAGCTGGCTCTCCAATTTTTGTCTGTCAAGTCTTTACTCGATGATCTTCGAGCCATATGACAAGATTTGTAATTTAGCTGCCTAGAAATATATATATATATATATATATATATATATATATATATATATATATATATATATATATATATATATATATATATATATATATATATTGTTACGGAACAGAGAAAGATAATGTACACTTTAAGTGAGAATACTAAAAATCACTACTGTCCCGTAAAGTTCCAGGTTCAAAACAAAAGAGTTAGGTAAAATTACAAGTTAAAGTTTAATGCTCAAACTAACAACAAAGCATTCAGGACTCATAAGGATAATGTAATGGCAAAAAACAGGTTAAATATATGGTTAACTGCAATAGCCTCTATTAACACGAAATTAGCAAGAGTAAATTTATCTAAGTCAGCCCTGATAAAATGAAAATACACTGGGTAATGCTCAGTTAATGCAAGATAAATTATTACAGGTACAAAATATTATTAATGATGGCTGACAATAAGAACCCTTACATAAATTACAAAAACCCTACTAGGCCTAAGAATTAACCTTATGCTACACAGTACAAGAAAAAATGCAACAAGTTATACTCAAATTACACACAGCTGCTAGATGGCTGGAGACTTCCTGAGCACTCACAATAACAACTGTACAGGGGAGGACAGAGATGTGAACAAAATGAGGAGTAGATCTAAGTGGCAATAATGTAGAGACTGAGCTCATTATATAGGGGCCGGCAGAGCTTGATACAACTTGTAAGAAGGACGCGCAAATGAAGCCATGGGGACAAAGAGTTGACAATCCCGCTCTGAACAACAGAAAGAACGACTTACTCTACTATAACGGTAGAAGGGGGGACTGAGGCAGAACACGCTCGTGATCAAACATGCAGCATACTGTGCGTTAAAATTACACAAAGGATGATGAAATCATAGGCTATGTAACACCTCCCCACAAAGAAAAAGAAATTTACAAAGGAAATTTCTTATTACTCTAAAACAATCTGTCTAAGCAATCTGCAATAACATTTTCTTTCCCCTTGACATGTTGTATGTCTAATGAATACTCCTGAAGAAGTAGACTCCATCTTGTCAATCTCTGATTTTTATCTTTAAACTTACTAAGGAATTTCAGTGGGTTATGATCGGTATAAATGACTATGGGGTCAAAACCAGAACACAAATAAAATGAAAAATGCTGTAAACCCAAAATCAAGGCCAAAAGCTCTTTCTCAATAGTTGAGTAGTTCTTTTGAGGTGGAGTGAACTTCTTACTGTAATAAGATACAGGGTGTTCAATATCCTGATCATCCTCTTGCAGCAAAACAGCCCCAGCTCCTGTATCACTTGCATCAACAACCATCTTAAAAGGCTTAGCAAAATTTGGAGTAGCGAGCACTGGCTGACTTAATAGGATAGCTTTAAGTTTGTTGAAAGAGGATTCACAGTTATCGGTCCAGACAAATTTAACTCCCTTTTTCAGTAGGTCTGTAAGTGGTGATACAAGAATAGAAAAGTTAAGAACAAATCTCCGGTAATAACCTACCATTCCCAAAAATCTTTGTAGCTCTTTCCTACTTTTAGGTCTAGGAAGATCACTTATAACCTGAACCTTAGCTCCTGGTGGTGCAACATGTCCATCACCAATTACATACCCAAGGTACTGAACTTTAGCTTGACCAAACTCACACTTTGATAAATTAGCTACAAGATTAGCCTGAACCAAACGCTCAAGAAATTTACTGACATGGCATAGGTGATCTTTCCAGTTGTCACTGAAGATTAATACATCACCAATATAAACAACACACCCTGCCAAACCCTCTGTTACAACATTCATGAGCTTCTGAAAAGTGGCTGGTGCATTTTTCATACCATATGGCATTACAGAACATGCAAAAGTCTTTCCTAGTGTTACAAAACATGAGATCTCCCTAGCACATTCAGTCATAGGTACTTGCCAGTATCCCTTTAACAAATCAAACTTACTTATGTAACTAGCCTTTCCGATCTTGTCTATGTAATCTTCCATGCGAGGGAGAGGGTAAGTGTCTTTTTGGTTATCTGATTAACACGTCTGTAGTCGATGCAAAGCCGCTGTGACCCACCTGGCTTAGGGACTAGAGTGACAGGAGAACTCCACTCGCTCTGACATTGCTCAATCATCTTGTGGTCCAACAGGTAGCCAAGCTCCTTCTGGATGAGAGGAACTTTCACTGGGTTCACACGGTGAGGCAATTTAATTGGCTTTGCATCTCCAACATCGACATCATGCATCAACACAGTGGTTCTTCCTGGAGTGGCACGGAACACTTGCGGGTACTCCTGTAGTAATGCCGAAAACTCCTGCCTTTCCTCGGGAGGTAGATGAGAAAGCTTAGTCTGGAGATCATTCATGATATCAGGATTCTTCCCCAAACTATCACTCAGGCTCATGCTGCATGGGAGAGCTTCACTTGCAGACTCGGGTGGAACAGCTACAGTGCAGACTGGATTATTTTCGTCCCGCCTGTGATATAACTTTAGCATGTTGATGTGACATAGTTGCTTGTTCTTTCTACGATCTGGAGTAGCGATGACATAGTTGACATCACTGAGTTTCTTCCCCGCGAAATAAGGACCACTAAACTTGGCTTGAAGAGGTTGCCCATGCACTGGTAGCAGAATCAAAACCTGATCTCCTGGCTGAAAGTGGCGTAACCTGGACTTCTTATCATACCAAGTCTTCATCTTCTCCTGAGCAGCTCCTAAATTATCTCTTGCCAGCTGTAAAGCAGTGGACAGCCGTTCTTTGAACTTCATCACATACTCCAGCAGGTTGACGTCATCTTCCTCCGACAGCCAGCATTCCTTGAGTAACTTAAGGGGTCCTCTTACTTCATGGCCAAACAGTAGTTCAAAAGGTGAGAAGCCCAGTGATTCATTTGGAGATTCTCTTGCGGCAAATACAACGAATGGAAGACCTTTATCCCAGTCTTTCTGATGTTCCAAACAGTATTTCTTGAGCAATGATTTGAGTGTTTGATGATATCTCTCCAACGCTCCTTGGGTCTGGGGATGGTAAGCTGAAGACGTGATCTGGGTGATGCCCAACTCTTTCAGAGACTGCTTGAAAACATTTGACATGAAATTACTTCCCCGGTCTGACTGTACCTCCTTGGGCAGACCAAACTTTGTGAAGAACCCTAGCATTTCCTTAACCACGTTCTTTGCTGAGATATTTCTAAGTGGAATGACTTCAGGATAACGAGTAGCCATATCAATTAGGGTCAACACATAAGAAAATCCTGAAGAAGTCTTAAGAAGAGGGCCCACAATATCCACCAACACACGGGTGAATGGCGCCTCAAAAGGAGGAATGGGAACTAGAGGTGCAACCTTTTCGGTCTGATTACACTTCCCCACAACTTGACAGGTGTGACAAGACTTACAATACCAGGAAACAGCCCTGAAGATACCTGGCCAGTAGAAGTGTTTCAAAATGCGTGCCACAGTCTTCCTCACTCCAAGGTGTCCTGACAAACTGGAATCATGAGCCACTCTAATGATATCCTGCCTACAAACACGAGGGATGACAACTTGATGTACAACCTCCCATTCACAGTCGGCTGATACTGTTGGGGGTCTCCACTTCCTCATAAGTACTCCTGACTTTATATAATAACAAGTAGAAGCACCGGCTGACTCTTCTTCACTGTAAGCAGAGTTAGCTAGACCTTTCAACTCAGGGTCAGCAACCTGCAACTCAATCAACTCTTGACGAGACAAATTATCAACACTATGGGGTACTGCCTCATCTGGTGAGTGGTCCAAATTAGCAAGAAAAGTGTCAGCTAGGATAACATCATCATCATCATTATCCTCTAAATCACCAGTAACTTTAGACTTAGCCCTAGTGACAGCACATGCAGGGAACACATCAGGGACATCACAATCCCGGGACGCAGCCACCGGCTCACTAGACAACTGAGGAGCTGGACACACTTGACTTCCACCAATATCATTTCCAAGTAAGAAAGTTACACCTGACATTGGGAGTGTCTCAACCAACCCAACCATAACAGAACCATTAACAAAACCAGACTCTAAATTCACTCTGCACAGAGGGACAGAGAAGTAATTATTCCCTACACCTTGTAAGATTACAGTTTCATCAGAGGAATTAACATTCGAGCCTAGAACACTGGTCAGCATAAGGGATTGGCAAGCACCTGTATCACGATATATTTTAACTGATTTCCTGTCATTACTGTCCAGAGGACTGACAAAACCATCAGACAGGAAATTAGCACATGAACTCTTGAGAGTGTCACCCACGTTACTGCTCAAAAGAGGAGCTCTATCATGAGAATTTAAGTTACCCCTCAAAGCAGGTTCAGTTAACTCAGTTAAAGAAATCTGGGAACCTCTCAAGGGTGGACACTAGACCAATTGACTGAATATTTAAAGACTCCTTTTTGTTCACATCACGCTGTCTCCTGAAACATTTCTCCGTAGTATGACCAAGCTTACTACAATAAGTACATTTACTTTTCTGAAATCTAGAGGTGAAGCTGGTATTTACTTCCTGAGAAACATCATCTTTATTCTCTTTCCTGTTACCTGTACTCTGAGTAGAGGCAACGTACTTACTCTCAGCTTTCCTTCTTTCTCTAGAATATCTCTTGTGAGTGAGAACATATTCATCAGCTAAAACTGCAGCATCAGACAAATTATCTATTCTTCTCTCATCAAGATATAGGCTTACATCTTTACTAATACACCTTTTGAAGTCCTCCAGCAAAATCATCTGCTTAAATTTGTCAAAATCAGAATCCACATTCTTAGAATTTAACCACTGCTCTAACAGATCTTCTTTGATTTTTGCATACTCAACATGGGAGTGCTTATCTTGCTTGTAAGTTGTCCTAAATTTTACTCTATAGGCTTCAGGAACAAGCTCATAGGCCTTAAGAATCAAGCTCTTAACAACATCATAATTATCAGATTGATCCTGAGGCAAAGATGCATAAGTTACTTGAGCTTTACCGGTGAGAACAGTTTGAAGGAGTACTGGCCAATACTTTTTGGGCCAATTAAAACCTGCAGCTACCCTCTCAAACAACTGAAAATACTTTGTTAAATCAGATTCATTAAAAGGAGGGACAAGTTTAACATTTTTAGCCACATCAAAATCATCAGAGCTAGATGATCCAGTTCCACCTTGTTTCATGCGATACTCATGGTCTGCCTGAATCCTAGCAAGTTCAACTTGTGCCTCAGCCTCCTTAGCACGAGACTCCGCCTCCTTAGCCTGAGCCTCCTGCAGGGCTAGCTGTAACTTAGCTAATTCAATCTGCGTTTGCTCATTTGGAGGAGTTACATTAAACAAGCTTTCATTACTCATGTCAACAATTTGATCTTTAGAATGATGAGAGCGAACAGCAATTCCCAATTGTTGAGCAACAAGCTTAAGTTCATTCTTTGTTCTGTTTTCTACATCCAACACTGTTTGCACATTTCACAAAAAATCTTTGGCTTCATCAAGCGTAGTAATAGTAGACATCATCAATAAATCACGATCACAAAATATCAAGCAATATCTTTATGATAATATCCTGAATATCCTGACGAGGTCGCCAAATTTATGTTACGGAACAGAGAAAGATAATGTACACTTTAAGTGAGAATACTAAAAATCACTACTGTCCCGTAAAGTTCCAGGTTCAAAACAAAAGAGTTAGGTAAAATTACAAGTTAAAGTTTAATGCTCAAACTAACAACAAAACATTCAAGACTCATAAGGATAATCTATCTATCTATCTATCTATTGCCAGACGCCTCAATCCCGTTTGGGGTGGCCACAAACAAATCGCCTCCAAGTCGCCCTGTCCCCCGCCATTTCACTCCCCTGCTCCCAACTCACACCCCCCTCTCTCATATACCTCTCCACCCCATCTCTCCATCTCATCCTCGGCTTCCCCCTCCCTCTTTCCCCCTCCACCTCACTCACATACACTCTCTTCGTCAGTCTTTCACCCTCCATCCTCTCCACATGGCCAAACCACCTCAGTGTGTTCCTCATAACGCTTCCTAGTGACATCTTGAACATAAGGATAATGTAATGGCAAAAAACAGGTTAAATATATGGTTAACTGCAATAGCCTCTATTAACACGAAATTAGCAAGAGTAAATTTATCTAAGTCAGCCCTGATAAAATGAAAATACACTGGGTAATGCTCAGTTAATGCAAGATAAATTATTACAGGTACAAAATATTATTAATGATGGCTGACAATAAGAACCCTTACATAAATTACAAAAACCCTACTAGGCCTAAGAATTAACCTTATGCTACACAGTACAAGAAAAAATGCAACAAGTTATACTCAAATTACACACAGCTGCTAGATGGCTGGAGACTTCCTGAGCACTCACAATAACAACTGTACAGGGGAGGACAGAGATGTGAACAAAATGAGGAGTAGATCTAAGTGGCAATAATGTAGAGACTGAGCTCATTATATAGGGGCCGGCAGAGCTTGATACAACTTGTAAGAAGGACGCGCAAATGAAGCCATGGGGACAAAGAGTTGACAATCCCGCTCTGAACAACAGAAAGAACGACTTACTCTACTATAACGGTAGAAGGGGGGGACTGAGGCAGAACACGCTCGTGATCAAACATGCAGCATACTGTGCGTTAAAATTACACAAAGGATGATGAAATCATAGGCTATGTAACAATATATATATATATATATATATATATATATATATATATATATATATATATATATATATATATATATATATATATATATATCTATATCTATATATATATATATATAAGGGGGAATTCCCCTACCCAGTTACAACCTTGAAAGAGGTGAGTGAGTGAGTTTATTGGTTACCACTCCCCATAAAACGAAGGCTTCAGGAGTTCAGCCACCTCACTTCACTCTTAACCCTTCGTTAGTCCTATGAGGTATTCAAACGTGGTTAGTCCAGTGGGATGTTACAACACCCCAACAAAAATACGTGTAGTGTTACTAACATGTAAAATATGTTCATATTGCCACTTCAGCATATCTTTGCAATCACTAATGAAAAGACTGAATGCCTTGTTGGTGGTGTTTATTAATTTATAATAATAAAATACAATAAATTATATCATTAAAAAAAATAACAAATGGACTTATATCTCATTTGTCAGGTAAACACGCACAGGAAAATACATTATGTGATTTTGAAAATCAGTATAATGATAAACAATATGCAAAAATAAGATAAAAAAAAAAAAATCTTTATCACAATATGATCTAAATGGTTAGTTTGACTGGATGACTGAACACCCCACGAGGGGGGGGGGAGGGAAGTGCCCCTGTCTCTCACTACAGCAGAGGCAGGACTAAACCCAATCCACATGCTCCCTCCGGTCACTGAATCAGGAGAGCACTGGAACGGAGAGAAATATTCGAATTACCGGCTGGGAAATATGATCTTAAAAAAAAAAAAAAAAAAAATTGGGGGGTGCCCAAACACCCGACCTGACTAACGAAGGGTTAACACTTGCTCACACTTAAGAGGCTCGGGATGGAGGCTGAGGGTACATTCCTTCAAACAGTGCATGGGGAAATAACTGACAATCAGTATGACGCCAGAGATAATACTATTTGTCATACCGTGAATGCAGTGGGAATACGAAATTACGGCCTTTGTGCTGTAATTTCTGAAAAGTACCCTTATGCTAATCTATACTCCACTCGAAAACCCCTGTATAATCTTAATAGACCCCAGGTCAAATCACGGGATAAAGTTGGGTCTGTAAGAATTTTCAAAGAAAGTAGCAGACTCTATATAATTATTTCAGTAGCCCACTGGGGTCCTGGCTCTGAACTAGAGACCAACATGTATGCCCAAGAGTTAATTAAAAGGTCAACAAACCACCATTACATTCAGGGTCTCTAGCTGGATACTCTGACTGGACGTGTGGGTAAATTAGTTCTATGTACTGAATAACTAAAATGTGTCCTACCCCATTTAGGTATTAAAAATTTATTAATACCTACGGGGACTGGAAATGGTCTGGATGGGGAAACGTGGGCTTTAAAACATTTGCCTTGCTTTGAGAAGCTGGCAAAGTACTGCCGATATATCAACATAAATTGTACAGCCATTGATAAGAGAAATGTCTCTGACCATAAACCCGCAGTTGGAGTACACGAGTGGTATCCACCACAACAACAACTAGAGCAGCTTCCATCACAACCACAGCCTCAGCCACAGCTTTCATCACAACAATCACAACCCCTACCACAGCCTCCTTCCTACGAGGAGGTGTGACTGGAGAATCCAATGTTACTACTCCTCCTCCAGCATGAACCACTACAGCAGCAGCAAGAGCAGCAGCAGTAGCAGTTCCCTCACCCCCAGCAGAGCCATCACAGCAGCAGCAGCAGCAGTTCCCCCACCCCCAGCAGAGCCATCACAGCAGCAGCAGCACCAGCAGCAGCACCAGCACCAGCACCAGCAGCAGCCGCACCATGGACAATGCAAAGACCCATGAAAAAGACCTGCAGCAGCCTCAGATGAAGCAGAACCAATCGGTATCATTAAAAAAAAAATGTGACAAGAAACAATAACGTTAGAGTATTAAATGTTTTTGACGATTCCCCTGCCTGGTAAGAAGCCAGAAATGGAAGCTGTTATATAGAAGAGGCCATTGCTCAATCCAGATTTAAAAGGAAATAGAGAAATTACTTTTGCCAATATTGCTTAAGAAATTAATAGTTATCAAAGCTAAGCACACCATATTTGATTACTAATAGTAGTTTGTAAGATGTTTTGGTGAGATGGTATATGATTCTAATTACTGAATCACAGATTTACTTAAACTCTTGATTACTACTAGCATTTAATCATAACAGCCTGTATGATGTTCCTGGTGATTGTATATAATTCTAAGTACTTTTTTTTGGTTGATAAATATTCATATGTAAAGTGTTAATAAAAGTAAAAAAAAAGATTTATAAATCGCAAGTTTTCTTAACTTGAAAAACAATGGTATATAGTATTTTTTTTTTTTTTTTTTTTTTTTTTTTAGTATATATTCGACAAGGAAAACAGTCATGTCACTGAAAGACACTGATGATATATACCTTTATCTCTCTTCCATTGCAAGTGGAGATGTTTACCCATAAGACCACAACAAACACTCAGAATCGCATTATCCCACTGCAGCTAGATCCAAATCATGAATATGAAGTTAGGCTAAGTAATACTTTATTCCCAAAATATTATTACTGCCTCAGAAATGGTGCTTCGGAGTGTAAAATTGATTTTCATGCATGGATAATGAGATCTGAAGACGAAGACTATGAATTCAATTTTTATTATTATATACCTGAAACAAATATTGTTTCCAACTTAAGCTCTCGCAATTTAGTATCTATAATCGAATCCATTAACCATCAAATGTTGAAAGAACTTCAGGAAATTATTCAAGAAACGTTTGCTGATTATTTCCCTTACCAACAAATATTGCACTATGATTACAACATAGATAGGGTTGTCATCCAAAAAATGGTAGTTGGGGCTGATGCAGATCGCTTATACACCCATTTATCAATGAAATTTGCTCCTCAAATTGCCATAGTGCAGGGGTTTGAACCAAGAGTTCGTTATTCGGTATTTTAAAAAAAACTGATAAGGAAAGTCCTTCATCCTCGAATCCCAATCCTGTTAAAGCTATAGGCCCATATCCACCCAGATCTGATGGTTCCAATGATTATTCATATGTGTACTCTGACCTGTTTAACCCTTCACGATTCGGGGGGCAAATTGTGAATATCCTTGATGCTATACCCCTACCGAATGATGTGACAAGTAAGCGTGTTAATCCTATAATGTACAAAACAATTAGTAGTTCAACCATAGAAAGTGTTGCCATAAAAATTACTAATCAGAATGGTGGACCAATATACTTTGAAGACAATCACAGTGTTACCTGTGTTTTACATATAAGACGTAGATAAAGATGATCACAGACTCACACCTGTTTTTGACACCATGATGCGTACTACCCTGATTCCTCCTTCGGAAGATGAATTCTTGTTACTATTCAAAGACCCATTCGCTCTAAGTGGTATGACTACATTTAGGAGCCCCATATACTACCAATGGAGGGGTTGGTATTTTTGACTTTCTAAGGGGCATAGGGAAACGGGTAATTCCTTTTTATATGAAAAATGTAGTTCCTGAAGCTCTGGGAATGGGACGAGGTGTACTCGAGGATGTATCTAGTGGCAAGGCAGATCTGTAGGACTCTCTGTTTTACAGTCCTGAAAGGTGTCGCTCAAAGAGCTAGCATGAAAGAAGGATGTAAACGAAAGTAAAAAAGGAGGCGGAAATTACGGAAATGTTATAAAAAGGATGTATTTGACATAACACAGCTTAGTTAGAATAGTGATTTGATTCTGGTAACATGTCTTCTGATGTTGCTTCTGGAGTAGGGGTAAAATCCCCTCTCAGCAATTATTCAGCTGCCATCTCAGAAATGTTTCCTCGTCCTTACAAAGTCCAGATGATAGAATCATCAATTGCTTCAAAGCAAGGTATGGATGTTCTGCCCATAAATGCATGTTTGAAAAAAAAAAAAATCTAAATATGTAGAATTTCGCATACCTAGAGTTGATGGGTCATCCATTCATATGAGCACTCTAGCCTTCTAGTTGAAATTACGAGTTACAAAAGCAAACAAATTTTCCATACATGTAGAAGATGATAAGATGATGTTTGTGAATGCAGTATTACATACAATATTTAAAAATGCATCTGTGTTTTTAAATGGGATTCAGGTTGAAAATAACTATATGTATAATTATGCAGCCTTTAGAAAATTGCTCACAACACTTAGTCCCTCCAAAGTAGGGACTATTGGTAAAAATTGTTATTTACTTCATGATGAAAATGGTACTAGGATTGGAGATACTTATACTGAAGACTATTTTGTTGGGCTCAGTGATCAGGGAAAAAGGTTTCTTACTCTAAGGAACATGGACTGCATCTATGCAGTCCACTACTGATGGACTTAAGTGGGTTGGATGGATATTTACTTGATTACATTGACGTCAATATTCTAATTGAATTTGCTAATCTGAATTTTATTATCAACACTCAACAGGATGGGGGCAAAATGAAGCTCAACATAGATTTGTGTAAACTGTGGGTTACTCGTGTCTTTCCTCAGCCGACGGCCATGGCTGCATTTAATTAATGCTTTCCAGGGTCGTTTGTAGAGTATCTGTATAATAAACAAGTGGTAAATTCATACGTCATCGTTCAAAATCAAAGTTCAATGACTGTTGACAACCCTTGGGGGAACTGCATTCCAAGCAAACTGTATTTGTGTATAGTTGATATGGGGGCTTTTTCTGGATCATATAATAAAAATCCTTTGTATATGACTCATGCTGACTTGTCAGGGCTGGCAGCAAGTGTCAGTGGGAGAAGTTTGTAGGCTATAGCTTCACAGTCTCTTTTCTTATCAGTACGCATCACTGTACGATTATACCTTGAAGGCTCTAGGTCTCAATTGAGGTCACTTACTTAACTGTGAGGCCTATACCAAGGGAAGAATGAGTTTAGCTTTAGACCTATTACCTAAGGACGTTAAAGATGCAATTGATACTGAATACACAGAAAATCTGAGAATAAATATAACATTAAAGAAAGCCAGTGGGTCTAATCGTGTCCTGCTGATGTTTGGAGACACTCAAGGAATTCTAAGAATAAATAATGGTCGGCAGATATATTCAGATATGAGAGCTTAAAGGAAAAAAATGAATGATCAAGAACTCGAAACTGTGATTCGTAAAAATATACCCGCTCACTGTTTTAAACAATTCTGGGGATGTCTTGCAGCTGATGAAATGATACATTTGAAAATACCAGACAAACTTGGACCTGCGTTTATCATCGCTAACATATTACCCACTTCAAAAACTGGAGAAATGGGTCACTCTTTTTTTGTTTTGTTTTTTTCATAAAGGATCACATTATATATTTATTTGATTCATATGGTTTACTTAACCAGTACTTTGAATATTTTGTAACTTTTTAATGAAATCATAAAACATTAAAATTGTGCACACAACCCTACCGCCCGCAGAGTGTGTCTTCCTATGTTTGTGGGGCCTATGTATTATTTTTCATATATGTCATATGTACAGAGGGTGTATATAGATTGATGATGATAAAAAACATTTCTGCAAACATAATTATGTAGAGAACGATAAACGAGTACTAAAATATGTGTATAAATACTTTCCAGTACTTCTCCCTGACTGCCAACGCACTTTCTGTCCGAATAAAAATAATCACAAAGAATGAGCGTTTTTCCTAAGCAAGAATCTTCCCTGAAGATTGTAGTCACTACATTTTGGTAAGTATCAGTCCTTGCAGTTCCATAATAGGTGATGGGTGTATGACAGTACTTGGTAATAATCTAGAGATGGATATATAAACCTCTGGAGGTGAGACTCCGACAGACATCTATGGAAAAAGGGAGAGCAGGGTGGGTAAGTTACCTTTGATGGGTGACTCACGAAGTGTTTGTCTTACTGTATCTAAGA
This sequence comes from Coenobita brevimanus, assembly GCF_032717465.1. NCBI lineage: Eukaryota > Metazoa > Arthropoda > Malacostraca > Decapoda > Coenobitidae > Coenobita > Coenobita brevimanus. The sequence goes on along the minus strand of NC_137060.1, from coordinate 12,030,512 downwards.
GTGATTTATTGGACTTTTATTTTTCCATAGGTACAAGTCTTGGATGTGACCTATGGACTGTTATCAAACTCGAGCATAACTACGCGAAATCACCCTTATCTGAACTGTAGTGTGATAAACATTTGGAAACAGTGTGACCCACATAAGATACCCATGATATTTTTGCATTAAATGTGCATATCCAATGTACCTGAGTGATGCACAGCGCCTAATATGTCCTGGTTTAGGATGTGTGCAATAGGAAAAAGATTAATAAATATCTTCAAATGTTTCACTTTGTTTTTATTTGTTCTTTATATGAAAAGACGTTTCTTAAATCAGGGAACAGTAGTGGTGGTGGTGTGGAGAATAAGAAATTAGAAAACAGAATGGAGAGAGAGAGAGAGAGAGAGAGAGAGAGAGAGAGAGAGTCTTTCGGCAGCAGAAAGTTTTAGTCAAGGCCACTCTGGTGAGTTTTACACCAGCCACCACAGGAGGCAGAAGTTCTGCCCCACCGTTATTAAAACTCTTCATCCCTACGTATAGATTTGGACAGGAAGTATATGGCACCTAATAATGGGGATGGGCAGTACAAAGTGTCCAAGACTACGCGTGAATAGATCTGGACATACTGTAGGTTGAAGTAGGGAATGATTGAAGGCATGCCTAGTGCTATGCGTGGGTGGTAGTGGTGGTGGTAGTGGTGGGTTGATGGCCTGGTTCAACCCTGCCCACCGCTATGCGTACGTAGTGGTGGGCAGTATAACTACTTTCATATCTCTGTCTCTTAATTTGTTGATCTCTCTCTCTCTCTCTCTCTCTCTCTCTCTCTCTCTCTCTCTCTCTCTCTCTCTCTCTCTCTCTCTCTCTCTCTCTCTCTCTCTCTCTCTCTCCTGTCTAAATATCTATCTACCAATCAATTTATCAGTCTATGTATGTCTGTCTCTCTATCTCTTTCTTTTTATTTATCTATCGATCAATAAACAGTATGTCGTTTTTTTTATTTTTGTGTGTGTGTGGGGGAGGTACGTATTTATGCCTGACCTCACTTTCCAGAGCACAGCACCTTCCCTCATATGAGGCTTTTCTGTAGCTGTCTCTCAACCTCGTTGTTTGCCTCCCTCTCCTCCCACTCCCCTCAATCTAATATACTCCTACTGTCCTAGTCAGTGTGGTACTTACTCTTCAGTTGCTCCACTTAACCGAACTATTTAAGTGTGTTCGTTTGCTTACTTCTTTCTTTTTACCACAGTATCACTCTCTACACCACAGTGATCACTATTTCTTTCATTTCTCTTTTAATCCTACTTTATCTTTCCAAAGCCACATTTTAGGTAACTTAATTCAACATTCATCACTCAGACAGTCTTGACTACCATCCCTCAAACTCCATCCTTGCTTCACTATTGTAAGTTAATGGTGGACCTAAACTACTCCTTTGCAATGCTATCTCCACTCCCATAATTTCTTCCCAATTTCTTCTCACTGTTCTTATCACCCCTGCCACCTTTCATATTTAGGACATTCTTTCCTTCATTTCATAACCCCCACAATGCCATCTCTGTTCACAATACTATCTCAATTCGTGCATCCTTATATTTCGACTTCGTTTTTTTTTACTTATTATTTTTTTTTTTAATCATTCACTCTCAACTTTCAGTTAGTCTTTGTGTCTCTCCAAATATCATCACTTTTCTTTTTGAACGTTGGCTTTTATGTTTCCCATTGCACACACACACACACACACACACACACACACACACACACAAAATCAGATATTTTCTTCCAGTCTCTGTGACTTGCATTTAACCCCTTTAACCCGTCCGTGGCTGCTGGCGTCAAATGACATTTTATAGTGGCGTGATCACCGGCATCATTCAAGCACGACTATAAAAAACTACGAAAATTTTTGGGAAGTGAACAAACTTTTTGAACGTCTTGAGACTGACCTACACTACACTCCCATACTCCCCATCAAGCAGTTCAGAGTCTGCTGCTGTGATGAGTGCATTTTTAATTTTCTTTGCTCGTGGGAATGCCTAAACATGCACAACTACTCCCATTATCTCGAAACAGAATATATCATCTTTGTCCTCCCCTGTGTTATCCGAGATAACACAGTTTTGGTGCTTTGCTCAAGAACCTCCGATATTAAGGAATTCCCCCTTCCATACCCAGCAACATGTAGTGTATGTAATGTTCCCTCTCGCATCACTCGTTAGAACAAAAGTTGACCAGATAAGCGAGTTTTGGTGATCAATTTGAAACTGTTTGCTTTACGTAAGCAAAAGACTAATAACTTTATTTTTTCATTCATTTATTTTTTAGTATGGTCAGGGATGTGTGTAGGTTCACTGTAGCTTAAGTGTCCGAGATCATTATTTGCCTGCAAAAAATGAGGCACTGAATTCCCAGCATCGGATTTGCCACTCTTCCAGCGACATCGTCGCCATCAAACAATCTGGCCGCACTATGGGGTGGTACTACTACTCTGCAGCCAGGTTGTGTTAGGAAGAATTCTGCCATCGTATTCCATGCGTGTCGTAAAACGCGACTAGAAGGGACGGGGTAAGGGGAATAGGGACTTCTTCCTCTATATTCAGTTCCTACAGTGAACCAGGGCAAAGAAAGGGAATGGGAATTGAGTTCTCCCTGTACCCTGAAGATTGGGTCTATGAATGTGCATGGATGTAGTACGATTGAGGCTAAAAAGGAGATTGGGAGAATGTTTGTGAGAAGAAAGTTAGATGTGTTAAATTTGAGTGAAACATAGATGAAAGGGAAAGGTGAGTCCAAGTTTGGAAGTGTGAATGGAAGATTGTCAGGTGTTGATACGGGAAGGGCAAGAGAAGGTGTGGCCTTGTTAGTGAGCCCGGAAGTGCATCAGTGTGTGATTGAATGGAAGGAGGTGTCATCGAGACTGATGTCGGTGAAAACGAAATTTGATCGTGAGTTGTGGGTATTTGTGAGTGCATATGGGCCTGGTAGCACAAGGGAGAAGAAGAGAGGGAGTCATTCTGGAATGATGTTGATGAGTGTCTGCAGAGTTTGGGAACGAATGTGAATGTGGTAATGATGGGAGATCTGAATGCTAGAGTGAAAAATGTAGCAGTTGAAGGTGTAAATGGTATGCATGATGTGCCTGGAAGAAATGAAAATGGGGAACGAATGATAGGGATGTGCACTGAGCGAGAGATGGTGATTGGAAATACTTTGTTTGAGAAGAAAGATATTATAAGTATACATGGGTGAGACAGGAGGGTGGAAGGTTTGTCGATAGAGCATTGATGGACTATGTGATTGTGTCCAGGAATGTAATAGGAAGATTGCTGGATGTGAGGGTTTTGAGGGAGGAGGGTGGAGGTATGTCAGACCACTACATGGTGGAGGTAAGGTTGAGAGCTGGTAAGAGATGGGTGAGAGCTAGGAGAGTTATGTGTGACAGGGGGGGTTTGAAAGTGAGTGAGTTAGGTAAAAAAGAGAAAATGATGGAGTATCAGGAGAAATTAAAAGATGTTTGGAATGCAGAGAAGGATCAGGAGAATGGCAGTGTGGAGGAGGAATGTCAGTTGTATAAGAGTACTGTGGTGGGGCATGCAGAAGAGGTGTGTGGTGTGAGACGAGTGGGTGGTGGTATAAGAAAGGAAAGTAAATGGTAGTGAGGAAGTAAGTATAGCTGTGGCTGAGAATAGATGTGCATATGAAGTGTGGCTGCAGAGGAAGGATGAGGTGTCATATGAGAGGTATAAGGAAAAGACGACTAGGGTGAGAAGGGCTGTGCTTGATGCTAAAATGGCAGCAGATGAGAGGTGGGGTAGGCCGCTGATTGAGAAATTACAACAGAATAAGAAAATGTTTTGGAAGGAGGTGAAAAGGGTGTGAAAGGGAGAGTCTGGGAAGGAAGAGCGAATAAAAGCAGAGGATGTAAGGATGTTAACTGAGATGGATGCAGTAAGGAAGAGATGGGCGGAATATTTTGAAAGATTGTTAAATGTAGAGGACGAAAGGAAGGCTGAGATTGTGGCAGATGGAAGGGTGCAAGGAATAAATGTGTTGGGGGCGTTGAATGATTCTTTGATCACAATGGAGGAAGTGAAGGAGGCAGTAACGGAGATGAAAACAGGGAAAGCTGCAGATATGGGGGGTGGGGGTGCTGTGGAATGCTTGAAAGGTGGTGAAGCGAGTACTATTGACTGGTTAGTAAGATTGTAGAATGTGTGTTTTGGGAGAAGTATGATGCCAGTCGACTGGGCAAGTGGTTGTGTGGTCCCACTGTATAAAGGTAAGGGTGATAAGTATGTATGTACTAGCTTTAGGGGTATAAGTCTGTTGAGTGTTGTAGGTAGTGTATGGTAGAGTGTTAATTAAAAGAGTTAGAGAGGGTACAGAGGGAGTGATTGGTGATGAGCAGTGAGGCTTCAGGAGAGGGAGGGGACGCATGGATCAGGTGTATCCTGTGAGACAGGTGTGTGAAAAGTACTTAGCAGAAGCGAAGGAGTTTGGGGCGTTCATGGATTTAGAGAAAGCTTATGGTAGAACTGATAGGGAGGCTTTGTGGACTGTTTTAAAATTGTATGGAAATGATGGTAGGTTGCTAAAAGGAGTGAAAAGTTTTTATGTAAATAGCAGAGCGTGTGTATGAGTGGGAAATATTGTAATTGATTTCCCGTGAAACTCGGCCTGCAGCAGGGATGAATGATGTCGGTTTGGTTGTTAAAAACTGATATGGATGGTATTGGAAGGGAGATGAATGCAAGAGTATTAGGTGGAGGTCTGCGTCTGGTGAATGTTGATGGTAGAGAGGGGAATCTGAAGCAGCTGCTGTTTGCGGATGATACTGCACTGGTGGTTGCTTCAGAGGAGAGATTGAGATAGTTGGTAGAGGAGTTTGGAAGGATGTGGGAAAGGAGGAAACTGAAAGTAAATGAGAGTAAGAATAAAGGGAGAAACCTGTACTGTACACAGGAAAAATCATCTGGTAAATTACCAATATGCTGGGAATCGAACCAGGGACTCTCAGATGAGAGCCAGGCAGCATACCACTACACCACGACCAGGTAAAAGTTAATTCACGTTGTCACAAACTTGTAACCAACGTCCCTCCGCCCCCACTGTGGGCATCAAGAGGATGAGTTAACCCCCTGGCACTCGGGCAAGTAGATGCTTTTAATCTATCCTAAACACTTACGGCAAGTCAGAATGATTAAAAGCATCTACTTGCCCGAGTGCCAGGGGGTTAACTCATCCTCTTGATGCCCACAGTGGGGGCGGAGGGACGTTGGTTACAAGTTTGTGACAACGTGAGTTAACTTTTACCTGGTCGTGGTGTAGTGGTATGCTGCCTGGCTCTCATCTGAGAGTCCCTGGTTCGATTCCCAGCATATTGGTAATTTACCAGAAGAGTAAGAGTAAAGTGATGAAGTGTAAGAGGTTGGTAGGTGGTAGAAGGATGACTATAGCTTTGAATGGTGAGTTGCTTGCATAGGTAGAGTGTTTTAAGTATTTAGGTTCACATATTGCAGTGGATGGAAGAATAGGTGCAGAAGCGAAGTTTAGAATGAATGAAACAGGAAAGGTGCTGGGAGGAATGAAAAAAGTGTTTAGATGTTGTTTGCTGAGAATGGATGTTAAGAGAAGGCTGTATGAGGGTGTTGTGGAACTGACTGCATTTTATGGGGCTGAAATTATGGAATATGGGTGTAGCAGAGAGGGAAAGTCTGAATGTAATGGAGATGAGGTGTCTGAGGAGTATGTGTGGAGTGATGCGTATGGATCGAATGAGAAATGATGAAGTGCGAAGGAGAACTGGAGTTGTGTGGGAGATGGCTGATCGAGTTGAGCAGAGGGTGTTGCGATGGTTTGGGGATATGGAGAGAATGGATAATGAGCAATTGGTGAAAAAGATAACTAGATCTGATGTGAGAGGTGTAAGGCTGAGAGGAAGACCACGAATAGGATGGATGGACAGTGTGAAGAGAGCATTGGATGCAAGAGGGATGTCTGTTGAGCAAGGAAGAGTGGCTATGTGTGATAGAAATGATTAGATAGAAATTGTGAATGAATAAATGATGACACAGCCCCGAGGCGTTATTCTCCCGCATTTGGTCTGATCAGCTAATCAGGTCAGGTGTGGGCAAGAGGATGGGTCTATTATGATGTGACAAGGGTAAACCAGCATTGCTGTCGGACCCTGCTGCAGATGTCATTGATTGCACTGCACAATTGACCCTCTTGAGATGTGGTGCAGTGAAGATCTGTCCCTTCTCCCCTTGGGGCTAAGATGCAAATGAATGTGTTTGAGCGGATGAGTAAATTGGGAGTGTGTCGTCCTGTCTCGGCTACCTCCCTTTCCTTGGGGGAAGCAGCCTAGGTATACATATAGATAGAGATACTGTAGTTATTGATTGACGAAGTATGTAATGTGTGTTTTTCTTTAGGTTCCTGGTTTTTCCTGATTAAAAGTCTGAATCTCTTGAGTCGTAAAATTAAGCTAATGAACGAAACCTACGATACATCCCTGCACCTGATCAGAAGTTAAGAGGAACATGCCCAATCCCATCTTCTAAGTGCATTGCTTTCCACACTGTTTACTCAGTGTAACTGATGTATACTAGGTGTGTCACAGACATATTTGACAAAATTTCGATGATATGCAGACACAACCCAGAGGATGAAGATCAATACCCCCTCCTCCTGCTACAAGTATTTATGTCGAGCTAAGTCTACTTCTCTACAGTCAAGTAGTGGTGACAGGCAACAGTACAGACCCAGTAGCCTACAGGTCCACCAGTTATTACCATGAATTGTCCCTTAGCCTACCAGTCATGTCATTTTCTCATTTTCCAATGCCTGTAAGACTTTTGCAATAGGCAGAAAATATATTTGTTCACAGAAGCATCCAGTTATTTAATATTCTTTATGAAATATGTATAATGGGAAGCAGAATATTCACTGCTTTCTATGATGTGTGGTAATTGTCCAAGCCACCACAACACAGCCACTGATAATTACTATTGCTAACAACAGCTTTTGATCCTGGTACTTACTATATTACCCATCTTAGGTGTATTAGTAAATTTCCAATCAATTCTTCAAGTTTCTTTACTTGTTGAGAGAGAGAGAGAGAGAGAGAGAGAGAGAGACAGACAGACAGACAGACAGACAGACAGAGAGAAAGACTAAAGCAAGGTTGCGCCGGGTCCCCTAGGTATACAGTGACTGGAATATATTCAGGATATTCCAGAGTGTCATGGACGAAACGTAACTGTTTATGCAAATACGTACATCGGTAGCGCCCTCAGTCCGCAGATAACGATGCAATTACAGATGCGAATGTTAGCTGTCGTGTAAATGCGGATGTGGAAGCAGGTGCCGATAAGGATTTCAGTGGGAGTGTGGATGCAGGAAGGGATGTGGATTTTTCTTTTAATGCTAATGCGGATGCGAATGTGATATACATCTTTTGATTGTATCCGTCTTCCCACAACACTTGTTCTGCACACTCAAGCATAACAACAGATGTGTTTTGTTATCTCCTTTGAGAAAGCAACCGTGCCCCCCCTCCTCCGTGTGTGTGTGTGTGTGTGTGTGTGTGTGTGTGTGTGTGTGTGTGTGTGTGTGTGTGTGTGTGTGTGTGTGTGTATGTGCAATCTTGCAAATAGTTCTGGTGGTGGCAGGATTAGTAAGCTGACCGGTGGAGGAGTGGGCGGGCTGGTGGGGTAGACAGCGAGGTGGGATGGTAGGATGAGCGCGATGAATGGGGTGAATGGGCTGACGGGGTGGCGAGGGTTGGGACGGTAAGCCAGGCTAGGCGGTAGGGCGAGTGGGCGAGGTGGGTGGGTAGTGGTTGGTTGGGTGAGAGAGTTGGTGAGTCAGTTGGTAGATGGTTGGTAGTGTGGGATAGAGTACATGGGTAGGTGGATGGGGTGAAGTGGAGAAGTGATTGGGGTGGGTGGGCAGAGTGGGTGGAAGGGCAGGGTGGGTAGTGTGGGTGGATAATGGGAAACTGGTCCATGAGGATTAGATCCATAAGATGAACTGGAAATGTTGGAAAATAGGTTCATGAGGAATCTGACTTTGTAGAAATGGGCTCAAATACGAACATAGGTCCGCTGGATATAGACAGATCCATGTGAGAAAAAACTACACGGGAGAAAATAGGTCCGTGTGCAGATTCAGTGTTTCCCAATGGAGAGGATACTGGTTCATAAGAGAAAGTAGACCGGAGAGTGAAATGTTCCACAGAGAAATAGGTACATGGAAGGAGAGGTTGAATGGGAAAGATAGGTCGTGGAGGGAAAATAGGTCGATGGGAAGAAAACAGTTCCAATGGGAAATTAGGTCAGTGGTGGAATACACCCATAGGAAAACAAGTCAATGGGGACGATAAGTCCTTGGGTAAAATAGGTACATGGGAAAACAGATCCATGGGGAAAATAAGTCCATGGAGCAAAACAGACTCAAGGATAAAGAGTTTATCAGAGAAAAATAATTAGTCAACGTGCCAACAGGTCCCAGGGGGGAAAATAGGTGGGTATAGGGTTGTCACCTTGGGGCTGTAGCCAGAGACGAGGTTATGTGGTAGTAATCTGTTATAAATGTGCCTCAGGCAGAATACGTGTTTAACCCGCTCCATCCCGACCACTTTTCCACCACTGACTCCCCCCAATCCCGACCATTTTTGGAAAATTGTTTTTTTGGCTCAAACCTCAGCTTTTGGTGTGAAACATCGAAAATTCATAGAGAAATCGCTCACCTGAGGTTTAAAATACTCAATACAGGTAGGGGTACCTCCTTACCTTACTGGGTTTTCTAACAGGCTGGCACCAAAGAAAACGAGTTCTGTGGGAGGATAACTATTTCACACCACTCATAAACGGTATTTATTTATTTACTTGGTACGAATTTATATGTAGTACAAGAGTATATTGGTTTTCAAACAGTAATATAGGCATTATAAGCATTGTTTCACTCACTAACTCATCACCATACCAGACCTTTTTTTGCCACATTACCTGATCATCATTTCTGACTGTTTCTTCCTCTAATGCTATGTAAAGTTTGTCCTCCACTTTGTCATTGATTGGGGAATCACTCTGGCCCTGAATTTCGTACCGTGGCATGACCTGGCTTTACTGGCCAGGTCACTGATAACAGGTGAATTGCTGAGACAATGGCGTGCAGGGGGGGGGAGGAGGTCAAGCTGGGTAAGGCATTGTCCCTGCCTGGCATCTTGTAGAGGAAGGTGTCACGTGTATACGTACCAAAAATCACTTGCGAAAATTGAAAATTGTGCAAATTAGGGACCTTGCAATTGATTCGCATTTATGTATGTCGACGGGATTGGCAGTGACTAAAGATCTGAGAATGAATATCTGATCTACACAACCTCTTCCCTTCCTAAAGCCTCCCTGTTCTTCTCCAACTAATTTCTCTGTTCTTTCTCTAACTCTGTCAATAAGTATCCTACCATACACTTTTCCTATTATACTAAGAAGACAAATGCCCCTATGATTACCACACACTTCTTTCTCCCCTTTTCCTTTGTACAAGGGAATAATTATACCTGACTTCCAATCCTCCGGGACTCTACCTTCCTCCCAGGCCAATCTGCACATCTTCCACATCCATTCTACTACTATCTCTCCCCCATGCTTCAGCATTTCACCACACACTCCATCAATTCCTGGGGCTTTCCCTGATTTAACTTTCTTCATTGCTTCCACAACTTCTATCCTACTGATTTCTTCCTGTCTTCTCACCTCCCTCCTTCTCCCATCCATTCCCCAGCCACTTATACTCGCATTACTTCCATCCTCCACGTTCAACAATTCCTTAAAATGTTCTCTCCATCTGCTCACTTTTTCTCCCTTCTCCACTAGTAATCTACCATTTTTATCTTTCACTCCCCTGCTAACTTCACTTCCACCCTGTCTGACTCTTTTCACCTCTTTCCAGAACATTTTCTTACAGTCCCTCCACTTTACACTCAAATTCCTTCCAAATTCCTCATCCACTCTCTTCTTACTCTCTCTTACTAATCTTTTCACCTCTCTCTTTCTTTCTACATATAACTCTCTCTTCCGCCTCTCAACTTCTTCCACGCCCCTATTTCTCATCCATTCATTGTATGCTTTCTTCTTTTGTGCCACAGCCCGTTTCACCTCTTCAGTCCACCACGCTGTTCCTTGCACCCCCCTCCGTCTTCTCTTCCTTCCACACACCACATCACATGCTGCACATATTTCTTTTGTAAATATTCTACACACACCTTCCACGTCCCCCATCTGCTCCAACTCATATTTGCCCAAACGTTCCTCCACTTCTCTCTTATACTCTGCCTTTTTCTCATCCTTTTGTAACCTTTCCACTCTTCTTGCAACTACTCCTTCCTCTCGTCTTTCCCTTCTTCTATTCCTCCATCTTACTTGAACTTTAACTCTGGCCACCACCAAGTAGTGGTCAGAAAGTCCACTCCCCCAACCTCTATAAACTCTTGCATTCAATATACATCTTCGCATCCTTTCATCCACACACACATAATCAATCATTGCCTTCCTTTCACTCAATTCACCACCCACCCTTCTCATCACTCGCCATGTATACCTGTGGATCATTTTATGCCTGAAGAGGGTATTGGCTATCACCAACCCCCTCCCAGCACAAATGTCCACTAATGCACTCCCATTCTCATCTATCTCAGCAGGCACACCCCACTCACCAACTAATCCATCCACCTTCACATTCCCAACTTTATGCCATGTTATATTACAGTATTTGTGTTTTTACCCCATGCTATACAGCATTTTTGTTTTCTGTAGGTTTTCATATGAAATGCTTGTGGTGTTCTTTTTAAGTAAACCTTACAAGTAATAATTATATTTCTGTTTTTGGCGGATATATTACCCCGTATTGATTTGATATTTCAGGTTATTTTTCATTTTGAATTATCTCATGGCTTTTGTCAACTACCATACTTTTATTTTCTGTTTTATAATTATTCATTCATTTTTTGCCTGACATCTTCTTCCATATTGCAACAGCATCACTACTTAGCAGTGAGTTTTCTTTTATACTGTACTGTATTGCTTATGTTTTGTGTATTATCAAAGTAATTCTTTCATTGACTGTAATGTTAACCCTTTTTTCCTACTGTGGATGCAGAAAGATATTTTACATGGGCTACCACAAATTATTTTTTTAGATGAGGTAAATTCAAGTATTCATAGGGCTCAAAACTGTCTCAGTTATCCTTTGAAATGTGAATCTCTCCTACTAAAACAGTCTAAGTCAGAATAAATTCCTAAGCAAGTCCATAGCAGCAAAAGAATTAAGAAATTGTGCATCCCCTCCCATCAGTGCTTGCTTGTGTGAATGAAGGAAGTACAGTATTAACTGGTCTGTAACCTGTTAAATCTGAATAATGTCCTTTCTAGTTTACCCTTGCTGCTGCCAGATAATTTTATTCAGGTTGAGAAGGGCTTCTAATATTGAAAGCGTTTCATAAGGGTACATCTAACCCTTGCGGTTCAAACACTCTATTGTGTTGTAAATTAAATCATCAGATGGCAAGAAAATAATAAAAAAGATATTACCGGGCTTAGTTTGCTTGTACTTTTGATGTCTCCTGTAGTAATTTGAACATTTGTACTTACTGAATTTGTCTCAGTGCAGAATGGTAGTTACCTCCCCATCAGTCTAGTGATGTATTTTTGTTCTGTATTCTTGCTTTTTCCAGACTATTTTCTTCAACCTGGCTGAGATTTTTTATAGTAAATGGATTAATGAATGCTGTATCTAACCCCTCCAGTTCAAAAAGTCTCTTCTAAGCTGAATAAATTCATCTGAAGTAGCAAGAATAAACTAGAAAACATGTCACCTGATTGAGTGGGTTAATAATTTTCAGCCTTGTGGATGTAGGAATGGACTGTGAATTGCATGGTCATGAATAGGATGCCATCTGTTTATGGAAATGCAGAAATGCAGTCAGTCCCCGTAATATGTTGGTGATTGGTTTCCAGACAACAAACATCACGGGATTATGGTGTCTGGCAATAGATAGATAGATAGAATTTACTCTGAAGTTATTAGCACCCATAAAAAAAGACAGCATGTAATGAGGATTTTCTGTAGTTTGAAAGTTTAAGATATGTTAAGACTTTCTGAACAATGAAGTACATTTTAGTTTATTCTTGTTACTGTTTTGTTAACCAGCTTCAGAATAGCCACTTGATTATGATGAGGTTATTGAAAGCTGTATCATACCTCCCATGTTGAGTAAGTCTTCAGAGTGTAAGATTAACTGGGAATAGCAAGAACAAATAACAAAAGTCAGCACAAGGCAATATCTGAATGACAGTATGGATGATCAAGTGAGAAGATTTGTGTTTGACTCGAGAGTGTATAGTGGTTTGGGGAGTGGATTGTCTATTCACTGCATTATATTGGTGAAAGATGGCGTTGCAAAAACAGTGGGTGAACATAGGTAGAGGAAGACAGGAAACAATTGCTGCAAAGACAGTAGAAAGACTGGAGGAAGAGGAAAATGGGTGAGTATGAGTACAAGCAAAAAAGATGAGGAACAACTGGATAAGTATGATTTGGAGCGGATGGAGGAGTTGGAAGGTATATGTAAGATGTTCACAAGGAGTCTGTACAGCATATGAGATAGTGTGTGGGATGAGGTGAAGACATACAGTGGTGAAAGGAACAGCATGGTGGAATGAGTAGTGGAAGAGAAGAATAGCATATTTATTGGGTGGAAAGCAGAGGAATGGATGTGGAGAGATGCCAGAGAGAGCTGTATGTTGAGAGGAATGGGGTGAAGAGATTAGTAAGAGAGAGTAAAAGTGGTTGAAGAGTGTTGAAGAAACTTGAGTGGAAGATGTAAGGAATGTAAAAAAACTGTTCTGGAAGGAGGTGAAGAAAGCAAGATGAGGTGATAAGGGAAGGAGTAGAGTTATGAATAATGAAGGTGATAGAATGCTGATGGAGAATAAAGAATATGATAAGATGGAGAGATCATTTTAAAGAAATGATGAAAGTGATAGAATGCCGATGGAGAAGAAAGAATATGATAAGATGGAGAGATCATTTTAAAGAGTTTTTGAACTTCGAAAATGAAAGAAGTGCAAATAAAAGTGGCTGGAAAATGGCTCAGAGAAGAAAGGAAAAGAGTAGGATGGAAGTGTGTGAGGCATTGAAGAAAGGCAGAATGGGGAAAGCTCCAGAAATTGATTGAGTGAGAGATAAAATGTTGAAATAAGGAGACGAGATAGTGGATAAATAGATACAGTAGATCCTTGCAAAAATGAACCTCAGTATAACAGATTTCGGATTTAACGAATAAGCCCACCAAACTTTCATTGACCACAACAAACAATGATCCTTAAATAATGTTCAATGGGTCACAATGTATGTGTTTTGTACCCATTTTACTCCAACTTGCCTGAAGTGCTCTCTTTCCATCATGATTCCTGAGCTGTAGTAACATATTACTGTATAGTAATACTGTACTACAATAGTCATGAAGAAGTGCCATGACAAGGATGTGAAATAAACTGCAAAAGGGCACAATTATTTGCCAAGCTAGGGTGAATTGGGTATAGTTTTCTTATTCAGTACTGTACTAGATTATGATATTGTACTCTACTGTAATTTTCAAATGTACTTCAGTTCCCACTAGAGGGAGCGACTCTTGAGTTTAACAAACATTGGCTTCAATGAACCTGGCTCCCCCCAACCCCAATTAGTCCATTAAAGCAGTACTCCCTCCCTCAGATGTGGTAGGTGGGGGCCCTTACCATCCACTCACTTACTTTAGTGCTGCTTTGGGTGTCTGCCTTTCCCTCTCTTCTTTCCTCATGTGTCTTGCTTACCTTCATTCTTTCCTAATACTTCTGCCTATGGGTGACTTTACACTCCCTTCTTTGTCTTTCTGTTCACTCTTTCCTCTTCCTTCTGCCTGTGGGTGACTCTGCACTGAGTGACAAACAAAATGGTTTCCTGTACACCAGGAAACCATTTCCCACGCTGGGTGGTGATAATATAACCAAATTGTGGAGCCTGGTGGTTTAGTGGGTAATTAAGGCACTCCAGTCGGATTCAGCCGGTGTTCTGTAGGTTTACATCCAAGGGGTGATTGGAGTTTATTGCTCACATAATGACACTCGGGGATGAGTGAGGCTGGTCACTCTCATCTTAAATGTCAGGACTAAGTTGCCTAGCCCCGGGCTTCTACGCTCCTCACGGGTGGCATAGGATTGGATGATGAATGGATGGATACAACATAGATGCTGGGTAGTGTTGCTGATACAAGGGCAGTTTCATTTTCGTTTTCGTTTTTAAAGGCTCCAACATGCTTGCATGTGTCAGCAGTGAGAGGAAGATGTGGAGGTTTGTCAGATCATATGATTGTGGTTGCAAGATCAAGCTGAGAGGAGTGAGGTGGACAAAGAGAGAAATGAGCTATCAGGGAGAGAGACTGAAAGTCGGGAAGCTGAGGATCAAAGAAATGGCGGATGAATACAGGGCCAGAGTAGGAGAGGCGTTAGAATCAGTGAATTGGCATGAAATGGATCTGGACAGCTTGTGGAACGTATATAGGGATTGCTTAGATAGGAATGCTAAAGCGGTGTGTGGTGTGGCAAGAGCAATGACAAAGTAAGGCACAACATGGTGGGATGAAGAGGTTAAGAGAGCAGTGGAGGAAAAGAGGAAGAAGTTGCCAGAGTGGATACAGGACAGGGGTTCAGTTGAAATAAGAAATGAATATATTGAGATCAAGAAACATGTAAAAAGATTAGTGAAGAGGAAAAAGGAGGAGGTAAATTATGATCTATGAAGAAAAATGAATGCAAATTACTCTGAAAGTAGGAAGTTATTCTGGAAAGAAGTGCATGTGTAAGGGTAAATGGGCATCTTGGTGATTGGTTCACGATCATTGTGGGCGTGTGACAATGCTGTGTGATGTCCTCATGGCATTGGTAATGAATGGTGATGGATGGAATATCTCAAATTTGTTGTATGCTGATGATGCAGTGCTACTTGCAAATACCAGACAAGAGTTTGGTAGAATAGTGCAGAGTTCTGTGTGTAGATGATGCTGTGTTGCCTGCAAATACTGAAGACGAGCTTGGTAGATTGGTGCAGAGTTTTGTGGATGTCTGTGAAAGTAAATGTGGATAAGAGCAAAGTGATGGTTGTTGAGATGGTGATTCACAGTGTGACATGATAGTGAATGGAGAGAAATTCAGGTTGGTGAGGAAGTTTAATCCATATACTGCAGCATTGGTACTTTCGGTCATACTTTTTTTTTTTTTTTTTTCCAGTACGAAAGAGAACATATTGTAGTACATGTATGTTAATACAAAGTCAAATCTTTCATGGTTTAGGTATTAGGCAGTCAAATTCCTGGGTTTTAGTCCAGTGAAAAAAGTATATATATTTTTTTATGTTTTTAGCATGATGAGTTGAAAATGTATTTTTTAAAAGTTTGGGTGTGCAGATTTTTGTATTGATATCAGTAACAGTCTAGTCTGGGCAAGTGTTTCAAGATTCAGATTTCAGGAAGGATTGAAGAAAAAAATGCAACCTGAGTGGAGGAGGAAAGATATATAGGGATAGTGACTGAAAAAGTTCCAGATGCATCTGCATGATCTGTATAATCATTAAGCACCCATTTGCACCTAAACAAACTGTGGAAAATTATATTTTTTAGCAGACTCAAGTGATGTAAGTTGCAGTTAATGTGCACAGGAAACAAGAATAGCACAGAGATGGAAAGTGAATGGTGCTATGGAGGCCTTGATATAAATGGATGTGTGTGGTGGCTGTATGAAGCCTACATGAAGGTGTTAGTGCCTACATTAGCAAATTGGTGTGAGACCTTGATGTGGCATGAAAATGAAAAATCAAGAGTATAAGCAGTAGATGTGGGGTTGGTGAGGAATGTGTGGGGAGTGGATAGGATAAGGAGTAATGTGATTTGTGATAAATGTCAAGGAAGGAAGTTTATGGACACAAGAGTTGGAGAGTGTGTTCGATGGTATGGTTATGTGGAGAAAATAAGAGTGCTGAAAAGCATTTATATATGAGTGAGTTAGAAGGTGGGAGGAGGCATGGTAGGCCAAGAAGATGAATAGAAATGGGAAATAAGAGTGGGAAAATGAAGTATGAAAGGTGATGAGGATAGGGAACTGGCAATCGTTTGAGCTGAGTGGAAGACTTTTGTATGGTGGAGTGTATGACAAGGGCTGACCCCTGCTTATTCCCAGTGATTTGATAGTTGTTGGACTGACTCTAGCTGATAGGCAGCATGGTGTGTGTGTGTGTGTGGGGGGGGGTCAGGATTCCATGGCTTTGAATGTTAAGAAAATGAGAGTGAAGATTTTGATTAGTTTCTCATTTTCTCATTGTTTTCTTCTTGTTTTCTGGACCAGTCTCATCTAATTCCTAGTTGGGAAAAAGGTCAGGATGATGTTGGTGATGTTGATGATGATGATGATGATGATGACTGATTAACTTTTCAAAGTGTAGATGCTAGATGTTGCCTTCACGAAGTCCTTCAGTATGATAGGACGTTCCTAAGTAAAACTGTTTGGAGGTAGCAAGAGTAATATTTGATGTCATGGTACTGAAAAGGTTGATATCACCATGACAGCAGCTGAGTGAAGGGTGATACAGTATTTGCTGGTGCATCTGAGGCAAACAACAGGACCTAGGAAATGAACTCTAATCTGGGTTCAGAATGGGATATAATACTGTATGGTAAATAAAGTAGGTTAAGGTAAGATTAGTTTTCACAGTTTTAAAAGTCTTAAAATATTTCATATAAATTATTTTCAAGGTTTTGGGTTATCAACCCAGGTCATATTTTATGGTTTATTATATATGTAAGACCAGTAATATTACCTGATAAAAGTTTATATATCCCTTGTCATAATCAAAATTAACCTGGCACTTCAGTAACTGCGGTCAGAAGAGGTTTTACAGTACACATATATTGCACAGCTGTATTTGATTAGTTTAAAATTTTCATTCGCATTTGAGGATACTGTTCTTTTTGGAGATAAATATAGAGGACAGGGAAATTTGCATAGCTCAGCTGATCTTGAAATGTTCTTAGTTTACAAAATGTTGATTTTGTTGATTATATGTATGTATGTATGAAGTGTTTACCAATAGAACTGTACGCAGTACACTATTGATGTATTTGAATGATTGCATTATTTATGTTTTGTGATGATTTTGTGCATATTGGTAGATTTGTAACTAAAAAGGACTGGTAGCAAGAGGGTGGAAATACCCACTGTCTATGTACCTGTACAGGTATTGCCTGAAGAATATGACAACTTGATTGGCCAGTTTACATTGCAGGCAACCTCTTTGTCAAACGGGGGAGAGAGAGAGAGAGAGAGTTTATGTAAAATACTAAATGGTTTTATTAAGCCCTGTGTTCAAAAAGAAATCAGGGACATTCTTTAAATGATCCCACCCGGTCTGTACGTGAAGAACATGATTCTGATGGCTTATGCATACTATGTGTTGTTTTGATGTATAGGAATATTTAGTGAATTGATATATGCATTTTATATAACCATTATTGTAGTAATACTTGTTGAATTGACATTGGTTACATGTTGTGGCATACGAGACTGATTGTGTATGTTTTCACTCAGTATATTTGCCTCATATATTCAAAATAGCGAAAGAGCTCGTTAATCAGATGCTGGTAATAATTATACACTAGATGTACTTAGTCTCTGCATATAATGATTCTTAAAGTTGAAGTATTTTTCTTGCCACAGATTAGAAATATGGTATAAGTGATTTCAGAGTCATGATTTTATTTACCTTTGATAAAATACTTGAAGTACTTTTTAAATGTGGCCATTTATGTATTACTGAATGTGTCATTGTGAGTAAAGAGAGAGGCTTGTGTTTCAATTGGTTATGTAAATATTTATGTACATTATTTTTATTTCACCATTTCAACAGTAGAAGTCTTGCCACCACTGAATAAAATCATTGGTAATGGCCAGAATACAATTTAAAATGATGTCCTTAGTTTGAAAAAGATATATCCTTAGCTGAATCAGATTGTGTAGTATTATTCAGAGTCAAATGCAGAAGACATCTGTTGGCTGAATGTGTTCATTTTTGACATGTGTACATTTGTCATATTTTACTAGACCATGTTGAGGATGAGAGTGATAGGACAGTACAGTATCCTCATTCATTGTACTGCATTAGTCATTGTACTCATCAGTGTGATTCTTACAGTGACATCACAGGAAGAGGTGGCCAAACGAGCACGAGATGAAGTGGCTTGTCTGCGTACGTCCTCAGAGGGAAAGGTTGAAAAGTGAGTTGGTTGTTTGCTAATTCTTGACTGACATTTATTTTATATCTTAAATTTGACCTTTATATGATTTATTTATTACAGTACAGGAGGCCTGCATGTTATCAGATTTTTATTGCATCTATCTGTCCCTGCACAACCTCATGCCCTAACCCCAGCAGGGATGCCCACTGATCATCTCCATTTGACTCCTCCACCATCAGGCAGCCATCTCATCAGTTCACACCAGCCTCCCTCTTATACCTTTCCAACCCATCCCTTCATCTCATTCTCATTTTCCCCCTCGCTCTCCTTCTCTTCCCATCCACCTCACTTGCATACACACTCTCCCAATCTTTCATTCTTTATTATCTCCACATGGTCAAAGTATTGCATGACACTTCTAATATTTCCCAGCACATCCACATCCACACAGCAGTGCTCTTTTGTGTCCTTATTATATATATCTCTCTTTGTAGCTGCATCTCATTTCTACACTTACTGTTTGTGTCCTTCCAGTATTACCATATATGTGTTGCTGCTGTTGTTACTGTTGCCTAATCCTGGTCAGCCTGACCAGCTGACCTTTTGACTGGAGATAAACAGCCATCAGTATGAGGTTATCCCATAGGTTCCTACACCACTGTTATTGCATCTTTGTCTTAGCTGCCTGTACTGTGCAGTGCTCCATTATGCATATTATGTTGCGTGGGCTTAGTCTGCAAGTGGGGAACGTCATCCATGAATCTTAAGCTAATAACATAGGAGGGGTGGGTGCTGTCCTGGTCTAGGCCTAGCTAGATGAACTCTGTCAGCTCTCTTTAACCCGTTAACTGCGCATGGCTGTTTTTTGAAAGTGTCTGAGGTGGGCAGACATAGGGGAAAAAATGAAATTTCCCAAAGGCCAAATTTTGTCTTAGGAATTGAGAGAACACATGCCAAAGTATGTAGTAACGAAATATTAGCTCAATATTTACCATAGTAAAGCCATGGATGAACAGTGAAGTATCTCATTCCCAGTCAGAATGTAGGCTATGGTTTTCGGTTTCAGTTTTGTAGACTCAAACATGCTTGCATGGGCCGGCCTTGGTTACCATGGCACAATATTCAAAATTCACCTGCGCAGCCAGGGCTGTATTGAGCAGTCGCACTCGGAACAGCCCAGGCTGTATAGAGCAGTTAACGGGTTAAGGATACTTGTGATGGGTGGATCTTGTTCAGTGTACCAATGTCTGGGGGTGGGATGTTGTTGAAGAGATTCTGGTAATGTTTGTGTGGTGATGATTTTATTTGCCTGGTTGTATTGTGTGGCTTTGTCATATAACTTCAGTACAGGGGTGTTCTGTGTCAGCATAGGCTGCTGCTTAGAACTGTATGCCTCTCTTATCAGGATATTCTCCGACAGGGAGGGCTTTTGAGTTATAGTGTAAGGAGGCAGTGGGAGTAGTATTGGCTCCATGAGTGATGGTACATAGAGCATTTTTCTGTATGGTCTGCAAGGAGTTGTAATGGATGTTAGGCAGGATGGGAGCCCATGCAGGGGAAATGCAGGACAACACAGTTGTGATATATTGTTTCTATAGTAAGGAGAGTGTTTCATTTTGTTATCCAAAGTCTGTCCCTGTATGTGTTGTAAGTGTCTTTATTGTGGTGGTGCTTCACATCTCAGTCTTGTATGTAGTCCTTGAAAGTGTGTGTAAAGTTGTATACTGTTAGCTTCCATTATTTCCATTAACATTAATGGCCCAATCAGGAGCAAAACAAATTTAAAGCATAATAAATGCTCCTGAGCATCTGAAAAAATATAGTTTTCAAGTTGTTTTTTCAGCTCTATAATAGTATTACTGTAGTAACATCCATCCATCATCCAATCCTATGCCGCCCCATTAGAAGCGTAGGAGCCCGGGGCCAGGCAAGTTGGTCCTGACATTTAAGATGAGAGTGACCAGCCTCACTCATCCCAGAGTGGTATTATGTGAACAGTAAACCCCAGCCATCCCTTGGATATAAACTTACACAGGCTCAGTCTGATTGGAGCGCCTTAATTACGCACTAAACCACCAGGCACCGGAATTGGGTTATATGGTTACCACCCAGTGTAGTAAATGGTTTCGTGGTGTACAGGAAACCATTTGTCTTGTCACTCAGTGTAGAGTCACCTATGGGCAGAAGGAAGAGGAAAGGATGAAGGAAAGAAAGACAGAGGAGTGAATGTAAGTCACCCATAGGCAGAAGGAAGAGGAAAGAATGAAGGAAAGAAAGATGGAAGAGGAAGGAAGGAAAAGAGGAAAGGGCAGACACCCAAAGCAGCATTGCATTGAGTGAGTGGATGGTGAGCACATCATCATAATAATTGTCATGGTTATCGTCATCAGGCTGCATCATTCCACGGCATCATGAAGGCCTCTCCCATCTGTTTTCACCCCACCCTATTGGCTGTTAGCCTTTCCATCCAGCCCTAGCAAATCTTCAGAGATAATTTTGCCATCTTGTCTCTTCCTACCATTCCATCTCTGGACTGACATTCAGTTATCATGGTTGTACTGTACGTATGTTGTCTGTTGCACAAGAACATGACCTGCCCACAGCCATTAATTTTTTTCACTTGTGATTACATCCTCAGCTTTCATGTTCCTGTAACCAGGATGATATTTTATTTTAGTGATCTAGCTTTGCCTATTCATTCTCCATCTGAGCACTTCCAAATTTAGTCTATAGCATCAGGTTTCTGATCCATAAATTAGAATTGAAAAGACTCAGTGTTTAAATGTCTCATTTGGATTGAATACTGTAAACGATTCCTAATGCCATGTCTCAAAGACTAAAGACCATATGGCACTAATTCAGAAATGGGGAAGGAGATGTAAAAGTGGTTTTGGCATAGAATTGGTCTTGGTGTAGAAGTGGTCTTGGCATCGAAGGAGTCATGCCATTGAAGTGGTCTTGGTGCTGAAGTGGCTTGGCAGTAGAGTGACTTGGCAGTGAAGTGGGTTGATTGTTCAGGTGATTGTGAAACCTGACCCAGGAAGGGAGGAAAGGTGGATGTCAGTGAGGGGTCCTTAAAACTATAAATGCTATGAAACCAAATGTATAACCTGATAGAACTGGAGGGGGAAAATAAAGGCCAGAAGAAACATGGAAATATCAAGAGAGGTGGGACATAAGAGAAGAGGACAGTCAGGAGAGAATGATTGGAGACAAAGAGGCCCTTTTTAGTCAACTCTTACTACAACCAGGGATACTGGGGTAGTATTCTTCCCCCCTTCCCTCCCCAGAGGAAGAAATATCTCATTTGACATATGTCTTGGGAATATTAACAAGTCTCTTACACGGAACGAAGTATAAGTCCCGGGTTGCTACCTCCCTGTCTCGCCATCTGTCTCTCTCTCTCTAATTGCCAAGCCCTTCTCCCCGTGACCTGTCTTCTCTGAGGCCTGTCTCCCTCTCGACCTCTCTGTTCTAAGGCTAACCTCCGTCTGCGCTCTCTTTCCTAAATTCTGGTGTAGCAGGGGTGTGTCACGTGTGTTCCTCGTGGATGGACTAGGTCTTTGTTCACGAGAGGACTGCTGACAGCTAACTGCATCATCTCCTTACTGGCCGCTGTCGTCAGCTTTCCTCAGTGTAAGCATGTTGAGCATTGCTCGATTCTCGCAGACACAACACCTTCTCATCATCTGACTCCCTGCTTCTATCTATCTATTTATCTATCTATCTATTATGATTTGTAAATATAATATGTAGTCCTGACATCTGCTCGGTCGCGCGAAAATGGCGTACCATCGACATTTAATAGTCATAACATATTAATACATATTATATACACATTATAATGAACTTATAAGCTAATTAAGTGAAATACATAATATTGTAAAGTAACATAATTGTATGAATATTGTATACATATATTATTCATAGTAAATAGTGATTATTCAGTAATATTACATTTTAAATAAGTTGTATACATATTTGAATAAATGCAATGGTTGTTGTATAACACTTTGTATGACGTGCATGTACAACAGACGTACGCATATAATTGTGCAATGGCAATACTGCTAGGTTATACATTACATAGAGTTATCACTTTAGTAATGTCTAATACTTCACCTAACTTGTATGATGATACTGGTAATACAGAATTGTGCTATAGTTGTATGACTTATAATATTGTACTAACATTGTGGTAATACATAATTGTAATATTTTATGAATTGTTACAAAATATTGTGTTAATGCATAATTGTGTTGGCCTTATAATTGTAGTTACATTTTGTTAATGCAACTGTTATAAGTGTCTTGGCCTTATAATTGTAGTTAAAGTTACATAAAGTTACATCTTGTTAATGCAACTGTTACATAATGGTACATATTGTTTGTAGTTACATACAGTAATTGTACTTAAAGTTACATAAAAGTTACATCTTGTTAATGTAACTGTTACATAAATGGTACATATTGTTTGTAGTTACATAATTGTAATAAGTGTAACATAATGCAATCGTTTGTCGTTACATAATTGTTACATATCGTTTGTAGGTACATAATTGTAGTTAGTGTAACATAATGCAATCGTTTGTCGTTACATAATTGTTACATATCGTTTGTAGTTACATAATTGTAATATGGAGTTACATAATACTGGTTTGTCGTTACATTATTATAATATGGAGTTACATAATTGTAATAATTGCAGTCCTAACATATGCTGCGGTCGATGATAGTGATGATGTGCCATGCCACTTGTTTGTGGAGACAACAATTTGCTTTTTTGTTTGTAGTTTATGTGGTATTTTGGCATATGTAGTAACACTTACACTTATTTTCATTTGTTTGTTATGTGATCTTACTCTGTTTCTCTCTTTTTTTTTCTTACTTTTTTTTTTTTTTTTTGTATGTATTGATTTTCTATAGTTTGCTTTTCTTCGCTTGTGTACGCTTTTTCCATGTTGTTCATGGTTGCACAATTACTGGCTAATTTCCTTGAGATACTTTTTTAAAGTTTAGTTTATATTGCACAGATACTACTGAAAATGATATTATATAGTCCCATATTTTGTTATTTTATATAAAAAATATATACACTATATACAGTATTAACTAAACACACTGACTTGTTCACCTGTACCTATCGTGAGTAATATGTGTGTCAGCACTGTGTGGAAATCATTGTCTTCACGATTGTGTTGAAGATGTTCACTCTTGCTAACGGCATTTGTGTTGGCCATTTTTTTTTTTTTTTTTTTTTTAGTTTACCTTGTAACTTAATTTATCTGTTTCCACTAGGTAGCTTTAATTAATAAATGTTTGATACAGTTCTCTTAATTGCTCACTGAGTAACTGTGATGGTATATTTTCTTTATCACTTTGTAAATATAATAATGTATAGTTGTATGTATGAAACACGTATTTTATGTAGGTATAAATGGTAACGCTCGTTGGTATTAAATAAATGTTATAATAAATGAATGAATATATACAGTGTAGAATATTTAATGTTGGTGCAAGTATTTAATGATTGAATTATGAAGATAATTGAAGTAGGTATGTGTATGCCTAGGTATATAGAATATAGATAGATGTGTATTTCAGCTGTAGCTATGCAGCACGTTTTATATGTTTGTGCAGAAGCTTATTGTCTATCACTGTGTATTGTATGAATGAAGTAACTATGTAACTCACTAATTTTTACCGTGAAGGAAATGGTGTGAGTGGTGTTGCACGTGGTGATAGCGTTGTCCTTCGCGGGTTGATTAACGTGTTGTCGTCTCAGCACAGGGTGACGTCGGCTTCCCACACTGGCAGCTGTGGTGAGTGAATGAGTAGCGATGAGTAACTTGAGTGAAGACGAGTGAGTAAGATGAGTTGTAAATATGGACTTGGTGTTTTGCTGCGTGTATTGACCTCTGCACTCCTGCGTAAGCGTTGGGGGTTGGGTGGATGTAGCAGAGAGAGGAGGGTGAGGTCTGGTGGTTATGAGTCGTGTCTCACTCTTCGTTTGTTTTGTTGTTCTTCCTCGAGGTATTTGTGGTCCTTTTTCCTCTTCTTTACTTGCTTTGTTTTATTTTCTTCTTGTTGCTGCTTGAAGTTACGTGAAGATTATAGAGTTGTTTTGTAGACTTGTAGACTATTTGCATTGTAGGCTGTATTTTGTAGGATTCAATGTAGAACTGAAGCTAATCTTGTAGAGTCTCGGTTGCTTTTGTAGAAATTTGCTTTTAATTCGGAGACGATTTCCGTAGATTTGCTGGTTCGTCGTTAAACTACTTGCAAAGCGTCGTGTGATCTCTTGACCTCTGCATCAGCATGATGATCTGGGAGACGGAGGGGGCTGGTTGGAGAGAACTGTCAGGAGCTATTTGTGAGTTGTTGGTTGTGAGAGGTATTCTTGTTTTCAATCTTGATATTTTGTAGGAATTGAATGTTGATTCGTAGACGAGGTTCGTATACGTTCGCTGCTACCAAATGTCATAAATGACATTTGTCTTGGAAATATTAACAAGTCTCTCACACGGAACAAAGTATAAGTCCCGGGTAGCTGCCTCCCTGTCTCGCTATCTGTCTCTCTCTCTAATTGCCAAGCCCTTTTCCCGTGACCTGTCTCTAGGATCGCTTGTCCCCTTCTGTCTTGCCTCTTGTGTGGCTAATCTCCCTCTCGACCTCTCTGTTCTAAGGCTAGCCTCCGTCTGCGCTCTCTTTCCTAAATTCTGGTGTAGCAGGGGTGTGTCACGTGTGTTCCTCGTGGATGGACTAGGTCTTTGTTCACGAGAGGACTGCTGACAGCTAACTGCATCATCTCCTTACTGGCCGCTGTCGTCAGCTTTCCTCAGTGTAAGCATGTTTAGCATTGCTCGATTCTCTCAGACACAACACCTTCTCATCATCTGACTCCCTGCTTCTATCTATCTATTTATCTATCTATCTATTATGATTTGTAAATATAATATGTAGTCCTGACACAGTCACTTGATACATTACTGTACCAAAAGCCTTCCATCCCATTTCAAATGGGATGATAGGCTTCTAGCTTGTGTAGGTCTTTTCACCTTTCAGTAACTCTGCAGTTTTGCTACTGAATCCTTAGTCCCGGAGGCCTCCATGCAGCATCTCATTCTATGACTTTTGGTTTGCTCCTGGGCGTTCTTACCTCCTCATACCTGTGCCCATCCTCAGCCATTTTCCTTCACCCATCCTCTCTACATGTCCAAACTGTTGTGACCTACTGGTTTATATCACATCCCTAATGCTTCTCATACCAAATCTCTTTCACAGCACACTATTCCCAGTTCTTTTGGTCACATAATGATGCTCATTTTGAGGTGAATAATATTGCTTTGCATTAGCTGGAAAATGTGAGTACGTTTAAGTACTTTGGTAGCGTGATGAGTAAGGATGGAGGTTTGGAGGGTGAAGTGTTTGAAAGGGTGCAGCAGGGAAATAAGGTTGCTGGTTCTTTGAAAGCAGTGATAAGAAACAGGGAAGTGAGCATGGAAGTGAAAAAGTTACTACATGACAGTATTGTGATACCAACTCTAACGTACAGAAGTGAAGCTTGGACGTTGTTGGAAGGACACAAGTCAAGAGTGAGAGCAGTGGAAATGAGTTATTTAAGAGGAGCCTGTGGAGTCACATGGAGAGACAGGCTGACGAATGAGGATATAAAGGAGCGTTGTGGTGTGGATGTGGATGTGATAGGAAGCGTTATGAGGAACACACTGAGGTGGTTTGGCCATGTGGAGAGGATGGAGGGTGAAAGACTGACGAAGAGAGTGTATGTGAGTGAGTTGGAGGGGGGAAGAGGGAAGGGGAGGTCGAGGATGAGATGGAGGGATGGGGTGGAGAGATATATGAGAGAGGGGGGTGTGAGTTGGGAGCAGGGCAGTGAAATGGCGAGGGACAGGGCGACTTGGAGGTGATTTGTTTGTGGCCACCCCAAACGGGATTGAGGCGTCTGGCAATAGATAGATAGATAGATTAGCTGGACTCAGCCAAGAGAGAATTAATGATACCAGTATTAACAGTCAGACTGGTATGACTCCTCTTTGCTGTATAAAATCTTGTAGCATTAACTGGTATAAAATACTACACTGTTGACTTGTATAAAATATTAGGTTGTTTATGAATAAAATACTAGATTGTTGACTTGTATATAATACTAGATTGTTGACATGTATAAAATACTAGATTGTTGACATACATTAAATACTAGATTGTTGACCTTATACTAGATTGTTGACTTGTCTTATTAATTTATGGTGTTGGTGTACTCTCAGGCAGCTGGTGCGGAACCTGCTGGTGGGGTACTTTGCTACCCCAGGAGACAAGCGGTCAGAAGTATTACGTGTCATAGCAGAGGTACTGGATTTCTCTGGGGAGGAGCGGGCCAGAACAGGACTGGACACCCAAGGCTCTTTGTGGCTATCATCTATTGCTAACTTCCTTGCACCACCTGCGAGCAATGTTAGAGTCACATCAAAAGTGGATGTCCTCGACCACACTGTAAGTGATGGATGAGATATCCTTGGAAGGATTGTGTACTATTTTTTCTTTACATCATTGATACAAAATTTGTACATCATTGGTACAAAATCTAGTACATTAAGAATTAGTGTCGTTACTTTGCCGTTTCTTTGTATATAGGCCCAAAATAACGTATGAACTTTGATTGATTTATTGCCTCTCTCAACAGTCACTCTCGCAGGCTTTTATTAGATTCTTGGAAGATGAATCAAGCCCTCAGCCTAAGGCTCGCCTTCCTGCCGTTCAGATGGCCCAGCAGACCACAGAGAAGGCTGAGAAAAAAGCACAAGCTAAAGCTCAAGCAGCCAGTAAGGTGAGACAGTAACACTGTATGTCTGTCAATCAGTCGACATCTTTAATAATGTATTCCATCCTCCCAGGAAGTGCTGGAGGAGAGCCATCCTAAGGTGGCACTGTGCACCCCAGGTGAGGAGCAGCAGCTATGCCTTTGACCTGGGAACAAACTTGCCTAGTCTTCTGTGTGTCCTGCCAGGAGGAACTTGATCAGGCTGGCTGGGTGCTATCTCCCTTGTGAGGGCAGCTGCTGCATGAGCTTTTTTTTTTTTTTTTTTTTTTTATAACTCAAAGGGAGATGACTCTCTGGCATTCGTTTTTCTCCTCCTCACACTTGCTGGGGACAATGGAAGCAATTCTGGGCTAGACACAGTACCTTTGCCAGGTTTGTTCCATACACATGACAAACACAAGATGAATGCGTAAATCTGTTCAGTATAATTCTTTCAGAGAATGGTTCTTTCTCACATGCACCACATCTCCATATATCAAACAACACCACAGTACATGGGTATGTGACAGGTGCAACACCTACACAAACCTGTCCAATCATTCGAAACTACAATACTATCTGCCCCCTCCAACATTCCCCCAACTCACAGAAGCATTGCTACAGCAACTCAGCTGCTGCACACAAACATTACACATAATATACAGACCTACACTTGATGCACACTTCCTGGAAGATGTTGCATAAACACATCACACCCAAATGTTGATGGCCTCAACACAAAAATTACAAATTGACAAATATTTTCTTGTTCACAACATGCTCATTGTACATGTACAAGAAACGAGGCTCACATGCACACAGAAAACTCCACACAATAGTCAGGACTTTCACATCCACACAGACAGAACTGATGGCCATGGAGGAGGCCTCATCCATCCATCCTCTGCAAAGACACATCACAGTCTCTCTTCCAGAATGACACCACGTTCAAAAAACAGTTAGTGTCAAATCTGGCCTCAAACATGAAATAAATATTTTTTTTAATTTGCATTCCCCCAGCACCTCCCATGTTGTAGCAGTGCAATACAACCCTGAGCTTCTCCCCCTAACAAAGATACATAACTGTAATTGCTGGAGACTTAAACACAAAAAAAAAACTCTGGTACAAACACAGTGAAATCAACCTCTTGGACCTCAACATTACATCACAGCTCAGCATCATGTGCATTTTCTGTGACATCTCACAATACACCTACACCCCACATCAAGCATACAGCTCTCCATTTTCCATTTTCCCCAGACATCACGTCTTGTTCACTTGCACTTTTGGTCACCACCACCTGGTGGAAAGTATCCAAACTCCCTTCAGATCACACTTCATTACCACAATCGGAATACACATCATCTTAGAGTAATAACAAATCACAGACACAAACTGTAGGAAAGCAGACTGGACAAAAATTACTGAAAAAAACAGAACAACATTTCCGCACTCAAAATAACACTCCCATCACCAACATGGTTGGCACTTTATGAAATTCAAGATCATCTGATAAACTCCACATTCCATGAGGCAACAGAAGACACTGCAACCCAA
>NC_137060.1:11970348-12001732 GCF_032717465.1 Coenobita brevimanus | reverse complement strand
AAAGAAAGGACAAAAGTCACTGTTATATATCATGGTAAATTTAAACAGTCTTGATCCGATTTAGACCAGACTTGATAAACTTGGTGGAAAGGCTTATGGTAAGACAAGTAATAAGGGATTCGATTTTAAGAATATTAATGCAATAGCCAGGGTCACGGGACAATATCATATTTGACCCTAGTATATCTGTATGAACAAAATAACTGAAACAGGTTTGATCTCTTATTAACCAAACTTGGTGGAAGGGTTGAGGGTCAGCCACGATGTTGCCATATTTTTAACTTTAAAACAATACGTCAAAGGTGGATGGCACATATTAGAGTCAGCTTATTTATTTATTTATTTTTTTTCGGTTTAAAAAAGAAAAAGAAAATGAAGGATTCATGGTAAGGCAAGGATTAAGAGATCGGTTTCGAGAAAAATTTGTTGAAGATGAAGGTAACATTTGAAGTTCAATTGCTCCACCCTGTTTTGCAGACGATTTTGTTCCCAATTTGGATACAAATAAGTAGAAGCATGAAAGTAATCAAACTATAAAGGAATCCAATTTTGAGAACGTGGATCAAAGGACAAAGTCATGGGGCAAAGCCAACATGAACAGTTTTTATCCGGTTTGAACTAAAACTAGTTGAAGGGTTAAGGCTAGGGCAAGAATGAAGTAATTCGATTTTGAGAAAAATCGATGAAAAGTCGGGGAGGGTCGCAAGGCAAATGTCATAATATACTGTGTTTTTGCAGCATTTGTTGGAAGCGGATAATGCATTCTCTGAGTGCGCCTTGTTGATTAACCTTCTTGTCTTACTCATCGACTACCAAATAATTGCTCTCCTTATTTCTGTCTCATTCACCAGCTCTCCTCAGCACTACTTATCCTTATCATGTCTTATGTTCATCCTCATGCTCCTCGTCCTCGTCTATTAGTAATTATTTACCCCTCATACGATCCAACTATCATCTTATATTTTCTCTCAGTCTGTTATTATCTGTTTTGTTTTCTCAGTTCTACTTCTGTTAATTTTTCTTCTATTTGATTTTCTACTTTCGTTTGTATTCAGTTTGTCCCTCCTCCCTAACCACCTGTTATCTATCAGTTTTGTATTATATGTCGTTTTCACCATTTATCTATACTGTTTATTTTTTATTATTTTTTTCCCTCTCCCTGCTTCACCTAATCTTGTTTCACTTTTATTTGTTTTGTCGCACCTCACCCACCTGCTACCAGTCTCTCTCTCTACCTCTCTCTCTCTCTCTCTCTCTCTCTCTCTCTCACACACACACACACACACACACACACACACACACACGAATCATTGTTATCTTTCGCCGTCTTAAAATTTGTTGGTTGTTTCTCTTAAAACATATTCTCTCTCTCTCTCTCTCTCTCTCTCTCTCTCTCTCTCTCTCTCTCTCTCTCTCTCTCTCTCTCTCTCTCTCATTCTTTGTCTTCCCCAGTAATTAAGTTCTTAGCTCATTCCGCTAGTTTTTGCTTCCTCATTTAAGTAACACCATTTTTCTTCTTAAATATCTCTCATTTTCTTCTAGTTTCTTCTTTGTCTCACTTACCCATGTTTCCTTAAACATAAGTAAACACCAGACGATTTCATCCGGCTGAGTCATAGGAGCTTGAGTGTATCAATCCTGCCACCATTAACGCTTTGATGATTGGGGCAACTCTAGTATTCTACTGTAGCTAAATCCAAAAGATCCAGATGATTCTCATCATCAGAGCGAGGGATAGGAATCTGAAAAATACAGTCCATCGCTCTCATGAAGTCCTAGCCTTTGCACCCTTCCTTCTGTCCACCTGCATGTATTCCTATTTCATCCTGGTAACTACGGGAATATACTTTGCTCATTTCTTCCTTAAAATTTGTGTGATATTTTACACACATATCACTCCCGCTACCCTCAGATAATTTTATTAAGTTTAGGAGAGACTTTTCAAAATCAAGGAGATAGATGTAGCTTTCATTACGAGGCCTTCCTAATGTTATATAAAAGCTTCCTGAGGTGATAAGAATCACTAGAAAAATAAGTTACAAAATTGACCAACTTAATGGCATTCACTTCAAAACTCTTTCCATCAATCCTTGATAGAAGGATGGTATCATTTTCGGAAACCCGCTCAATACCAATGGGCTAGACTCGGGATGTGTGTGTGTGTGTGTGTGTGTGTGTGTGTGTGTGTGTGTGTGCGCCTTAACCTCTCCTAGGCTATTTGATGGAATTCAGTGAAACTTTGCGGGTGAGTTAGTTTGGTTACTGGGAAGGTCTTCCAATAAATATAACTTTCCACTTATGATTTTTCGGGTGGGGAGAGTCAGCTCCCGGATAAATGAAAAAATTCTTTAAACCTGAAAGGAGGGCAGATATGGCTTTGACATCTTAGTACATGTTGTAAATCTCACCTCTAATGCGATATTTGAGGCGCATTACCCCACCCCTCATCCCAATGATTCATGAGAGTCAGCCCCCCAAATAATAATAAAAATGTATAGAAATAGGGAATATTGAGCACAGGTATTTCAAAAAAAATTCATGGGTCAGTTTATCTGGTTTCTTAATAATGTCTTTCAGTATACAAAAATTTTCATCATTATTTTGCGGAGAATCAGCCCCCTAACCAGAACATTAAAACGATACAAATTAGGGGAAGGAGGACATATATGACTTTGAGATCTTAGTACATTTTGTACGGTGGACTGTTATTCTTAATGCAATATTTGGGGAAAGTGATCCCCCAGTGATTCTGGGGGGGGGGGGGAACACTTCCGTCAGCTCCCTTCTTAATATAAAAAGAATCAGAAATTTGGGAATATTTTGAATGTATATTCTCAGGAGAGGTCATCTGGTTACTTGGCAATGTCTTTCATTATATACATTATTTCCTTCCACGATTTTTAGGGTTGTCAACCCTTTCAAAAAATAAATAAATAAATAAAAAACTTCGGAAGTATGGCTTTGATATTTTAGTACATGTTGTACAATGGACTCTCATCCTAATGCAATATCTGGGGAGAGTAATCTCTCCACCGATTCTTGAGGGATCAGCCTACACAGAAAAAAACAAAAAAGAAGGATCAGAAATAGGGAAAAGTCTGCACACGGATTTTAGCGAAATTGGAATACTACTGTAGTATATATCGCACCACTGGGTATGCAGTTTCCATGTTTTCTCCGAATGCGCAGACGGAAACTGCACATCTACATTATTGTAACTTGGACCCAGATTTTCGTCCTTTTCAACTTAATTCACGTAGCTCTGTGTAATAAACAGACATTACTACCGCTCTACAACCATTCCATAGAACTGCTTTATGATTAGCATCATAATCTGGTGTCAGTCTATTCCAACAACTCAGTGATAAAGGTCGAAAGATAGGAATTTTAGGTCTTTCAGTTTGATTATAATTTTGTTTTCTGTGCAAGGAGCTGTTACTTCTAAGTTAAATAAAATCGTTGGCCAGCAGAAAAAAAAATAATTCAATGTGGTAACTTACTGAAGGGGTTAATGGTGAATGTCTTCATCCAAGTCACTGCAAGAACTTCTAAACTGAATGGAAATGTCCAGCTGCAGCAAAAATTTAATATCAAGACATCATACTGAAAGGATCGCCATTCTTGATGCCATCTAACAATTTTATTTTTGCTGAGGGGAGAACTTTCATAGTGTAGATGCTAATCTTTACTTCTTCGTCTGGACTTTCCGCTACAACTAATTCTGATCTGAATGAAATTTTTGAGAAAGAGCGGGTATATTCAAATTTTCTTGCCTTACCTACCGCTTCTCGTTCACTTAAGTTATAGGAGATCTTACAGTACTTGTTCCTTTACAGTTTAATTAGCATTGTACTCCTCGATATGCTTTCAGTATCTCCGCCAGTCAGGTTATTTACCCAGCTACGTTTGTTTGTGTACATAATAACTCACTCAATTGTTACTGGTTTGTAATGAAATCTGGTGAATTGGTGGGTAGTGGTTCAAGGAAAAGTTGATCAAATTTTGAGGTGGATCCGAATCCGAATCCGGACTGAGGAAAAATAATAAATTTTACTGGCGCTGGAGGAGGACTGTAGTGTCTGAGACTTAGGAACTACGCATCCTAAGACCATGGAATTAACTATGTGCGATTGTAACATTTCGTTTGGTAAAAAGAGAAATTTCAATTGTAAGCAATTAATCCAACTGGCGCTGGCAGAAGTATGGGCTTTCTGAGTGCTTTCTGGTACAGTAGGCCTATATTTTTGTCGTCAATAGCAAGCAAGAGGATAATGTCACCTTAAGGCTACCGAAACTCATTCGTAGCTGAATACCATCTCCCTGCGTTACCTGGAAAGGCATATATGAGTTGTTCCGACCCTGAAATTTCTTTTAATTCTACCACATTCTTGTTAGCTGCACACTCACACAGTTTTTGGTCGATTTTAGCCAAACTTGGTGAAAATGTTCGAGGCCAGCCAAGGGTTTAACTAATTGCTGAAGTGACCAATATGCCAAACTAAAGCCATGTACCAAAGTTAATTATCCAACTTAGATCAAACTTGGTGAAAGAGCTGAAGGTGTGGGAAGAACAATGGGTTCAGTTGTGAGGTTAATTAGTAGAATTCAGCGTCACAGGACAGTTTGTGTGGGGAGGGTTATGAACAAATTACCTAAAACATTCTGGAACCGATTTAGCCCAAACTTGCTGGAAACGTTGAACGTAAGCCATAAGACTGACTTTTTTTTTTTTTTTTTTTTTTTTTTTTTTTTTGAGGGGAACCAGACAAAGAGTAAGTGCAAAAGGAGAGGACAACTGTCACTGTCATATAGCATGGTAAGTTTAAACAGTCTTGATCCGATTTGGACCAAACGTTGTGGAAAGGCTTATGGTAAGAGAAGTACGAAGGGAATCGATATTCAAAATATTAATGCAATGACCAAGGTCACAGGACAAGATCAATTTTGACCTTTGTCTATCTGTATGAACATAATAACTAAAACAGGTTTAATCTCATATAAATCAAACTTGGTGGAAGGGTTGAGGGTCACTGACGGTGTTGCCATATTGTTTTTTAAGATCGAAAATTAGGTCAAATGTGGATGTAACATGTCAGGGTTAGTTTTTTTTTTCCGACTTAGAAAAGACGAAGACAAAATAAAGAAGGGTTCATGGTAAAGTAAGGATAACAAGATTTGGTTTAGAGAACAATATGTGGAAGATGAAGGTAAGAAGGAAAGTTCAAAGTTACACCCTGTTATGCAGACAATTTTGCTCCCAATTTGGAGTAACTAAGTGGAAGAACTGAAAGTAATCCAACGATGGAAGCATCCGATTTTGAGAACGTAGGTCAAAGGACAAAGTCATGGGGCAAGGCCAACATGAACAGTTTTGATCCGATTTGAACTAAAACTAGTTGAAGGGTTAAGGGCTGGGCAAGAATGAAGTAATTCGATTTTGAGAACAATCGATGAAAAGTCAGGGAGGGTCACAGGGCAAATGTCAAATATTTTGCTCTTACACCGATTGTTGGAAGCAGATAATATATTCTTTGAGTGTTCCTTGTTGATTAACCTTCTTGTCTTACTCATCGACTTCCAAATAATTACTCTCCTTATTCCGACTCGTTCTTCTGCACTCCTCATCATTACTTGTCAGTCATATCATCTGTTCATCCTCTTGTTCCTCGTCCCATTCTATTATTACGTATTTATCGTACCCCACATACGATCCAGCTATCAGCTCTTACTTTTTCTCCATCTATTAATAACTGTTATGTTCTCTTCAGCTGTTTTTCTGTTGATTTTTCTTTTTCATTTTCAACTTTCATTTGTATTCAGTTTGACCCGCCTCCCACCCACCTACTTTCAATTTTGGAGTATATGTCTTTTTCACCAAGTGTCCTGTATTGTTTATTATTTTTAATTTCTTCTTTTTCCCTCTTCCTGCATCACCTAATCCTGTTTCAGTTTTATTTGTTTTGTCGCACCTCACCCACCTGCCGCTAGTCTCTCTGTCTGTCTGTCTGTCTGTCTGTCTGTCTCTCTCTCTCTCTCTCTCTCTCTCTCGTCTCAACCTCTGGCAATATTTATTCTCTAATTTTCGTCCTCATTCTTACTTTCTCTCGTATGTCCTTAAGTTTTATTCTCATCCGGCATTCATATTATCAGTAACTTAATCTTTATCCCCTTTTTCGTGTTTTTCCCAACTGCGTCTATTTTTTCTTTCTGTTATCATTCCGCTCTCCTTTCCACCTTTCTTTATTTCATATTTTAGTCGACCTTTTGTATACCCGATTCCCTTCCATTTGCACTCTTTCTCTTCTCAACTTAAATCTCTGCTGTTCTTTTATTGTCTGCTCTCTTCATCCTTTTCTTCCTCATCTCCCTTTTCTGACACTTTATTCAGTTTTCTTCATATCTATTTCCACCCTGTTTTAATTCCGCAGTTTATCGTTCTCCTGCATTTATATATTTCCTGTCCTTAATCCTCTTCCTCTCCCTCCTCCTTCTCTTCTTCTTCATCTTCTTCTTCTTCATCTTCTGCTTCTCCTCCCCTTCCTTCTCCTCCCCTTCCTTCTCCTCCTCGTCCTCCTCTTTCATCACGCTCCTTTTCATTTCCACTTTCTCATTACAATTTATGGTTTTAATATTCTTCCCTTCTTGTGTCTTGTTTCTCTCTCCTTTATCTTCTCTTTCCCCTCCTCGCATGCCTCCAATTCTTCTCTTACCAATTTACCTCATTCTTTTCCTCTATTATTATTAGCATTTTTTTGTATATTTTTCTGCTTCTGTTATTTTGTTTTGTTTCCTTCATTAGTGCTGTTTTCCTCTTGATAATATCCTCTCTCGTTGTGTTTGCAGTATTCCTTTCTCATTCTGTCCTCCTCTTGTTATTCTCTTTTCCTTTTCCTCCTCCAGTCACTCCTCTGCTCTTCTCATTTCCTTCTCTCCCGATCATCTCAGACCCTCTGCCATCTCTTCCTTCTTTCTCCCTTTCTCTGTTAAATTCCCTTCCTTCTTTCCTCCTCATCTTCTCTCGCTCTCTACTTGTCCTTTCCCTTATCGCTCCTTCACTCCCTCATTGTTCCTTTTTTTTCTTTCCCTCACTTCTCCTCTGAACACTCTTTCTTTTTCTTTCTCCTCCTCTCTAATCCCTTCTTCTTCCTCCTTGTCCTCCTTTCCTCTCCGTCTTCCCTCCTCGTCTCATCTTTTTCGAGCTCCCAGTGAATCCAGGAAAAACCGACATTCATGTCTCACAACAATATTCAAGATGCATGACAGTCTCTCAGATGTATATCATTCTCTCTCTCTCTCTCTCTCTCTCTCTCTCTCTCTCTCTCTCTCTCTCTCTCTCTCTCTCTCTCTCTCTCTCTCTCTCTCTCTCTCTCTCTCTCTCTCTCTCTCTCTGAACTTCGAGTAATATTTGTTCTCTAATTTTTCCCTCTCTTTACTTTCGTATGTCCTTAAGTATTACTCTCATCCGGGACTCATGAATCACTTAATATTTATCCCCTTTTTCGTGACCTTCCCAACTGCGTCTATTATTATTTTTCTGTTTTCGCTCTCCTTTCCACCTTTTCTTATTACATATATAGATGATTTTTTCTATATCTGATTCCTTCCATTTGCACTCTTTCTCCTCCCAGCTTAAGTCTCTGCTGTTCTTTAATTGTCTGCTCTCTTCATCCTTTTCTTCCTCGTCTCCTCTTACACTTAATTCAGTTCTCTTCATCTCCTCTGACCCCATATTAATACCACAGCTTATGCTTCTCTTGCTGGTACTTATTTCTTGTTCCTTCTCCTCTTCCTCTTCCTCCTCCTCCTCTTCTTCTTCTTCTTCTTCCCCTCCTCCCCCTCCTCCTCCTTCATCATTCTCCCATTCATTTCCACTATTTCACCACAATTTATGGTTTTATTGTTCCTCCCTTTGTGTCTTCTTTCTCTCTCCTTTATCTCCTCATTCCCCTCGCATTTGACCAATTCTTCTCTTACTAATTTACCTCCTTTTTCTTTTGTTCTATTATTTTTGCCTATTTTTTCTGCATTCTTTTCTCCTTCTGTTATTATCTTATTTTATTTATATTCATTCATTAGTGCCATTTTGTTTATATAATTTCCTGTTTCTTTTTGTCTGCACTATTCCTTTCCCATATCCAGCCCTCCTCTTGTTTGTCTCTTTTCCTTTTCCCTCTCCACTCACTCTCCTCTGCTATTCTCACTTCTCCTCTCTCCTGATCATTTCCGACCCTGAACCTCCTCTTTCTTCCCCCTCTCCCTTTCTCTGCTACATTCTCTTCAGTCTTTCCTCCTTGTCTTCTCTCGCTCTCTCCTCGTCCTTTTCCTTACCTCTCCTCCACTCGCTCAGTGTTTCTTCTGTTCTTTCCCTTTATTCTCCTCCTTTCACCACTCTTTCTTTTCCTCTCTCCCTCTCTCTAGTCCCTTCTTCTTCCTCCTTCTCCTCCTTTCCTCTCCGTCTTTCCTCCTCGTCTCATCTTTTTCGAGCTCCCAGGGGATCCAGGAAAAACCGACAATCATATCTCACAACAATATCCAGGATGCATCACAGTCTCTCAGATATATCAACTCTCTGTCTGTCTGTCTGTCTGTCTCTCTTTAAAATTAAGTTCTTGGTTCATTACTCCTGTTCTTGTTTCCTCCTTCAGTCACTTCCACTTTTTCTTCTTGATTATCCCTCTCATTTTCTTGTCGCTTCTTCTCTGTCTCACTTACACATGATTCCTTAACTTGTCAGGATCGATCAAGGCTATTATTCTGTTCCAGTAAACACCAAACTATTTCATTTTACCGAAAGTGAGTCATAAAAGCTTGAAGGGTTTGATATTTTAATCTTTAAGTCCTTCATGGTCGGGCCAACTGTAGTATTCTAAGCCATCTGACTCCAGATGATCCTGATGATTTTCTTCAACTGAGTCAGCCAAAGGAACTTAATGGATTAATATATTCCATCGTTCTTTTGGACTCCTCTCTCCTTTGCACCTTTCCTTCTTTCCACCTGCTTTCATTCCTATTTTAACTCTCCCACCGTGAAAATGTACTTCGCTCATTTTATCCTATGACGATGTAAATGAGGCAAATACCTTAACAGTTGTCACATTTTACACGTATATCACTCCTGCTACCTTCAGAAAGCTTTATTTAGACTAAGAGGGACTTTTCGAATGGAAGTGCTAGATGCAGCTTCCATCAACGCTTTGAGGGATCTTTCGTGTGATATGTAAAAGTTCTATCTATCTATCTATCTATTCCCAGACGCCTCAATCCCGTTTAGGGTGGCCACAAACAAATCGCCTCCAAGTCGCCCTGTCCCCCGCCATTTCACTCCCCTGCTCCCAACTCACACCCCCCTCTCTCATATACCTCTCCACCCCATCTCTCCATCTCATCCTCGGCCTCCCCCTCCCTCTTTCCCCCTCCACCTCACTCACATACACTCTCTTCGTCAGTCTTTCACCCTCCATCCTCTCCACATGGCCAAACCACATCAGTGTGTTCCTCATAACGCTTCCTATCACATCCACATCAACACCACAACGCTTCTTTATATCCTCATTCGTCAGCCTGTCTCTCCATGTGACTCCACAGGCTCCTCTTAAATAACTCATTTCCACTGCTCTCACTCTTGACTTGTGTCCTTCTAACAACATCCAAGCTTCACATCCGTACGTTAGAGTTGGTATCACAATACTGTCATGTAGTAACTTTTTCACTTCCATGCTCACTTCCCTGTTTCTTATCACTGCTTTCAAAGAACCAGCAACCTTTCTTCCCTGC
Source organism: Coenobita brevimanus (assembly GCF_032717465.1). Classification (NCBI taxonomy): domain Eukaryota; kingdom Metazoa; phylum Arthropoda; class Malacostraca; order Decapoda; family Coenobitidae; genus Coenobita; species Coenobita brevimanus. The sequence continues at coordinate 11,991,958 of NC_137060.1, read as the reverse complement.
TGTACCCTTTCAAGCACTTCACCCTCCAGACCTCCATCCTTACTCATCACACTACCCAAGTACTTAAACGTACTCACATTTTCCAATTCCTCACCATCCAACCTCGCTGTACATTCACTGACTTCACCTCTCTCAAAGACCACTTTACTCTTCCCTACATGTAAAAGTTACACGAGATAAAAAAGAATAATTACACTATATAATTGTTATTATATAAATAATTTATATTACCTGATTCAGCAACTTGAGGGGGCACTTCTGTACTATTTTTACTCTAACTTGGCCCAGGTTTTAGTCCTTCAGCAGTTTATTCAGGTAGCTTTGTGGCAGAAATAGGCATGCAACCTCTCTAAAACCTTTCCATAGCACAATATACTATCAGTCAACTCAGAATTCATGATGGTGAGCCGGGAATTATAGGTCTATTAGTCTGATGGTCACTTAGATAAATGCACGAGGAAGTGTTTCCCCCACGTTGAATAAAATCGTTTGCAGTATCAACTATAATATATAGAATATAGTAACTTACTAAAGGGGTTAAAAGCGAGTATTGTCATCTCTGTCAGCATAAGAACTTCTAAACTGATTGGAAATGTCTGGCTGCAGGAAAAAATACTATATCAAGACATCATCGTACTGAAAGGGTTATGCCATTCTTGATGTCATCAAACAATTCTCTTAAGCTTAGGAGAGAGCTATCACAGTGAAGATGTTACTCTTTACCTCTTTCCGTGGACGCATCGCTATAACTAATTCTGATTTGAATTAACTTTTAAAGCAAGAGCAAGTATGGTCACTTTCATCTCTTCTGTCCTTTTTGCCATTTTTCGTAAGTACAGGCGATCTTGCAGCGCTTTTTCCTCTGCAATTTATTTTGCACTATAGTCCTTGATATGGCTTCATTACTTCCGCCAGTCAAGTTGGACGGAAATTAAGTATTTGCCAGTGTCTGGTCTGTTTGTGTACAAGATATCTGAAACAATTGTTACCGAATTTCAGTGAAATCTGGTGGATTGGTGGGTAGTGGGTCAAGAAGTGGTTAGTGGGAAGAGCTGATTAGATTTTGAGATGGATCCGGATGGGGGGGGGGGAGAAAATATAGTTTTTTTTTTTTTTTTTTTTTTTTTTTTTGGCGTAGGGGAAAGTATGTGATCTCAGAAACTGTGTAACAAGGCAGAATAAGACCGATGAATTAACTATGTGGGACAGTGAAAGTTCGTTTGCTGGAAAGAGAAATTACAATAGTAAACAAATAATCTTTTTGGCGTTGGCTGAGGTATGGGCCTTCTAAGTGCTCTCTGGTACGGTATTCCTAAATTTTTACCGTCAACAAGAAGGAAGAGGATAATGTCACTCTGGGCTGCTGTAACTCATTCGCAGTGGGATCCAATCGTCCATAATTACCTGGAAAGGTATATCCGAGTTGTTCCTACCATGAAATAATTAATGCCTTTAATCCAGAACAGTATTCTGTACTGCATTCTTGCTAACTGCACATAATTTTACTTGACTTAAATGAAAAATATTACTATGTAGTAGTTAATGGAGGGTAGGCCTATATCTAATCTCTCCAATTCCTAAAGTTCCCATTAAGACGAATGAAATCTAGTGTTACGAAGAATAATATGAACAATTACGTCACAGTGAAGGAATTAACCGGTAATATGCATAATATTCCCCTTCTCCCTAAGGAAGAATTGGCACAAAGATCTACTAACAGAGATAATACGATCCTACACACACACACACACACACACACACACACAGTCACAACTCATCTCTGACCTCGGTGTAATGTCGCCCCTCAAACCACAGCACTTTCTCGTAACATTTGGTTTCTCATCCGTAATGGGATATTTGGGATGCGTGACCACCTCAGAAGATTACCGAGGAGTCAGCCCTCTCCCCCCCCACAAAAATAATAATAGAATTAGAGGACTGTGAGTACAGAGATTTCAAAGAAATGATCATGCATATCCCAAAACTGAGTAGGCAGTTTCCAAGTTTTTCTCTGAATACACAGGAGGAAATGGCGTGTCTACTTTATCTTTTATGTGATATTGCCGAATCATAAAATGGACAGAAGAGTAGTGCTAATACTGTTACATAAAAGGGGGGGGAGGGCGGTTGGAGAGTGCAACACCCGCGCTGACACCTGCGCTCATCACCATATCCTCACAGATTACTTTCACTGTCGAAGTACTGCACTTTTCCTTTATTTGGCATCTTTTTTTATATATTGCTTTTTTTTTTTTTTTTGGTTGACTTTATCTTATGATCTTGAGCTTTGACTTTTCCCTCTGGCCTTGAACTTAAATTGTTTCCAGAATCGAACAACTTGATCCATGGCTTATCCAGCACTCATATTTGTAAATATTTCGACCTCGTCGTAAGGTTAAGATTTTGTCCTAAGGCTTTAGAATGGCATGAAATCTGCCGAAAATTCCTCGGAGCAAGTCATAAGTCATTAGGACTCGCCTTACCTTGAACCATAGGTAAAGACACCGTCTGAGGTGGTTTATCACTTAGCTAAGGACAAGGCTTAAGAGATCCGAAGGGAATACTCGGACGCCGACCCACAATATCAACAAATTCTTCAGTATCAAACAAGGAGTTTTCGTGAGAGAAAAATGTTCTGAATGAATTCAGTGATGTAGAGCTGGTCAGGAGATATCGCTGGACCATGTAGGCATGCTTAATGCGATTGATTTGGTTCGAGTGACGTTAAAGATCCACTGCAAGGAAGATGCAGCTTCGTAATGGTGACTACTTGGACCAACACCACATATAAACAGTGTCATCACAGAGATCATTTCTGCTTTTTCATAAAGTGATGTAACTAGACAGTTAATTTAATACCCTTTCATTCCACCAAAATCTCAGGAATAAAAATGAATTTTATACCAACGTAAAAATTTTTAACACTTTCCCTTTAAGGCGGAAGCACCACTCGTGAGAGAGAGAGAGAGAGAGAGAGAGAGAGAGAGAGAGAGAGAGAGAGAGAGAGAAAGAAAAATGAGGACTGAGGTGAGGCGTAGCAAGGAGGAGGGGATGGATGGAGGTAGGGATGGAAGGAGATTAAAGGAGAGGAGATGTGACATGAAAACAGGTTGTCGTGTAGTCATTCTTTAATGGTAAATAATACTTTACATAACTGAAGCGTACCAGTGATATGCTCATCGAAAAATCATAAAAAGCAATATCATTATAATTTAAGGACTTTCTGCTACGCAGTTTTCTGCATTTTCTTGTTTTTGTAAAAGTTCAGAATTTTTACGGATATTAACTACTACATATGGCACACCGCTAACTCAATAACCTATGATTTCGACCTAAAGCTCAAACTTTTGACGATGAATTAGTGCTTACTTCTGATATTTGTTATTTCATCCTTGGACAAAATTTTATGAACGATTAAAATAAGCCTGGCCTCTGGTGCTGATGAGGTATATGCAGATATGATAAAATGTAGAGGAGAGACTGGAATGAAAGGAATGTTGGAAGGTACGCCAAAAAACCTGGATAAGTGGAATTTTACCAATGGCTTGGAAGAGACTGTATGTGCGATGCTGTGCAAAAGTAAAGGTAGATTGGGTGAGTGAAGAATGATCTAGGTATATATTTACTGCGTGTTCGAGAGAAGGTATGTTGAAAATATTACCAAAGGAGAAAGCAGTATATATCTGCAGTAGGAAAGATGATGAAAATGCATGTGAAATTGGCAGAACAATATTTATAGCTTTTATGATTCTGGAAAAAGCTTATGACCGAGTTAATAGACAGGGATAATAATAATAAAAATACTAATACTAATACTAATACTAATACTAATAACGATAACTAGAATTCCGAAATGGCAGAAGAAATATTCAAAGAACTCCACATTCCAGATGACAATAACTTTATCATTGTTGACTTATTATTAACTTTTGATATGGCTTAAAATGTTTACAGATATTGACATGACCTTGAGATCAAGGTCAAGGTCATTCATACCATGCAAATTATATTCACTCATGACTCACTAAATTTCCAGAGTTTGGTGAAAATCGGCCAAATGTTTTCCAATTTAGCACTTTCAGGCATGAGGCAGCAATTCTGAATTTCCTCAATATCTCAAAAAATGTTTGTTACCTTTCAGTATCAGTACCCAGATGCACTAGTACGGTATATGTTGATGACGACATACGTGAACATTTATAAAGCAATCGATTCAGTAATTTCTCTGTGCAGGAGAACAAAAATTGAAAAAAAAAATAACATACATAGCGCTAGTGTTGCGCAAGTGCCAGGGGAAAAAAAATGCCAAAAGAAGTCTAAAATCAACATACATCACCCCTGAAAATTTCAAGTTTCTATCTCGAATGGTCTTTGAGTGTAAGCCTTCCAAATCTTCCCCCTCCCCCTCCCCCTCCCTAAATGAAAAGAAATAATATCTACAATATCATTAGGAGCTCCACAGAATATGCAGTTCTTAATAATAATGATAATAACAATAACAATAATGCTAAAAATAGTACGTAGAATATCAGTAAGAACTCCACAGAATGTGGAGCTCTTAATAACTCAGATTTTGAAACTGCTGAAACAATATTCAAAGAACTCCATATTCCACATAAAAATACTTTTGCTATCGTTGTAGATCTAATATTAAGGAAGTGTTTGGTATGGCTCAAAATTTGTTACGGATTTTGACCTGTGACTTTGAGATCAAGGTCATGGTCATTCATACCATGCATGTCATGTTCACTTAAGACCCACTACATTTCCTCCGAGCTTGGTCAAAATCAGCCAAATACACTCTGATTTAGCACTTCTAGGCATGAGGCAGCAATTTTTAAATTGCTCAGTATCTCAAAAAGTATTTGTTGGATCTAAATATTAAAACACAGGTGCACTTTTATATGTTGATTTCTAAACACTGGAACATTTGCAAAAGCAATCGGTTCAGTGGTTTTTGCTGAGCAGGAAGGGAAAAAAATAGAAAATAACAAAGAGAGTACTAGTATCGTGTTTGATTATGGAAAGAAAAAATTTATGCCAATAGAAGCCTGGAAGAAAGACACATCACCCGTGAAAATTTCAATTCTCTATCTTGAACGGTTTTGGAATGCAAGCCTTCTAGATCTCCCTCCACCTCTAAAAAAATAGAATTATGAAACTGCTGATGCAGTATTCAAAGAAATCCACATTCCAGATGAAAATATTTTTATCACTGTAAAATCAGTATCAAGGGACTTTAGCCCCTAGCTGTAGGGGATTCCTGACCGTCGCCCACTCTTAACGGGGAATTTCAGAGATTTTGACAAAAATACTCTTACTTCAAACCCTAATATCTGCCAAACTATACTAGCTAGAGAAGCAAATGAAAGCTCATAGGACTCATCACCTCTTGCTCGTTCCAATGAGGGTATCCCGAGGTCTCTAGGTGGTCTCATCGATGAGTAAGGATGAGTTGAAGACGAGTAGCTTTTCACACATGGCAAGGAGTATCCGACATTGCGCCACTGGCCGTGGCCTTGGCCTCGGTTAGCGTTGGCAGCACTGACCGGAATGGTGATTGTAACACTGCCAGTGCATCCTTGGATAGAATGTGGTAAATTCCACTCGTTTTCCGACGTCTCCCTACTCACTATCATGAGAATGAGTCATCACCCTGTCCATATGGCTCCCTAAAGGGTTTTCTGCCCGTTTCATATTGCCACTATGCCCCGTAGGTGTGTGGGAAAGGAAATATCTCTTTGCTTTTCTGTATACACTTCTTGCATCAGTTATAATAATTTCTCTTTACAACAACACTTATAATTGCACCTGACATCACGATTAGGGGTAATTGCACTTTGACTAATAGATGTTGTCGTTGCTTCACGCATTATCATTGATTATGAGGTGATTATTTGTACTATAATTCAGAGTGATTTGTACTAATCAGGAGCATCCTGAAAATCTTATAAAAGTTATACACGACTTATATCATTTGAACTTCACATCACACATACACTGATGATGATATTCAGCACAAGTTCCCTGAGCATCGAGTGAAATAATTTAGTTGTAGCCAACTAGGTAATTTTCTTTCTGGCCCGGTCACAAGTGGTTTTCTTTCAGGTAACAGGTAGGATACACTGAAGTTAAAATTCAGCACAATTTTCCTGAATATCGAGTGAAATAATTTTCTTATAGCCAACCAGGTATTTTCCTTTCTGGCCCACCCACAAGTGGTTTTCTTTCAGGTAACAGGTCTTTGTATGCAGCATGTGTTACGAGTGTAATGCTGTATGGTTCAGAGACCTGGGCAGTAATGGATGAGGATATTCACATGCTGAAATGTACAAAAATGACAATGATCAGAAGGATGTGTAGTGCGTTCTTGAATGCGAGGCCTGGGGGTGCAAGGGTTACGACTTAAGTATTTAGAGGAGGGATGGGGTTGGAGTGTATTGGTATTGTTATGAAGAAAAGTAGGGTGAGATGGTCCGGGCATGTCGAGAGGATATCGGATGATAATTGGTTTTTCACTTAATTCAAATGGCATGGCTTTAATCATGCCATGGAGTAGTGGTCATGGTGCCCGACTTCTATCCCTGGGTTCGTTTCCAGGCTAGTGCATCAAACTTTTTTAACGTATGTAAGCACATATAACCTTTTATGTGTTTCTCCAACAAACGATTATAGTAAGCTTCTAGTGACGGGGATTGATTAAAACTTGTGGTCACTTGACGAATTGCGTGTGGCTAAGCTAAAATCCTAATAACACTGAACGATGTGTTATATTGGTTTGGCTTGAAAAATATCCTCTAATAATGGATTACCTGATTCTTCATAGAATGCACGTGGGGTGACTTTTATCATGCAGTGGTGTAGTCATAAAAGTGCATGGCTTCTGTCTAGAGGTCCCAAGTTTGGTTCCAGGCTACAATATATATCATCATCATCATCAGCCGTTCGAGTGTCCACTGCAGGACCGGCCTATCCTGACAGAAGTGGGGACGATACAGCCTATGTCTCCCTACCAAGTGGCTTAGGCTGTCTGGTGGAGATTGTATGTAGGTTGAGAAGTGCCTGTAAGTGTGACTGTAGTGTTGGAGTGGCTTTGGATGTGCGTGTAGTCTGTGAACCAAGTGTAATCGGCCAGTACAAGCCGACTGGGTGCAAGCATACTTCATAGTATGCGACACTAGTTCAACCACAGCACCCCTTATGTCCGCCAAAGCAGTAGTGGTCGGAAGAACGCCCCCAAGACGGGGTGCGAACCCTCGTCCTCCAGTGTACGAAGACGCACATTTTACCAGTGTACCACAGAGGCTCCACAATATATATATATATATATATATATATATATATATATATATATATATATATATATATATATATATATATAATAGATAGATAGATACGTAAATAGATAATATATAGATATATATATATATATTAATATATATATATAATAGATAGATAGATACGTAAATAGATAATATATAGATAGACAGATAGATAGATAGATAGATCGACAGATAGATAGATAGATGGCATTGTTCCGTTTGGAAGTCACCTCCTTACCCGTTGGGGCTGAGCATGGGTTTCAGCTTTGCATAATCTTTGCAAGGGTGAACGTATACTAGTATCCAAAATTTCGTGTTCGTGGATTAAAAACCACGACCGTGCATAAAGGTTTTGACCACCATCCCGCCTCCCAGTGGGTGTGGGCCTTTGAGGGTCTCACCCTGCCTAAAATGTGGCCTCAACAAAGACCTCTAGAATGCAAACTTTCATATTGTTGGGGAAAAATATCTAGGGCATTGTACTTTCTGGGGGCCACCCTCCCGGCGCCCATAGGGAGTGGTAATTGGGGGTTCCACGCTTCCCAAAACGCTGCTTGGGTGAACATAATTATATCAATATGCAAACTTTCACGTTCTTCCGTTAAAATCTTTGACCGTGCATAACGACTTTGGCCTCGGAACTCCCACTGTGCTCCTAGCCTGAAGCAAGTGATGCTCTTCCATTGTGAAAACTTCGTGTTCTTGCATAAAAAAAAAAATATATATATATGGCTGTGCCTAACAATTTTGAGTGGAACATCCAGGGATCGCCGCCTTCACGGGGGGCAGCCCTTGTGGGTCCTATCGTGTTTTAACTCGCCCAGGGAGTGTCTACCATTTTGCAGATACTGCTTTTTTAAGGCCTGGACCTTATTCATCAATAAAGTACAGGAACTCAGCTCGTTAATTAGTGAGGAAGAGAGGGAAGGAGTGACAGTTTGGGACATGCACTGTATTTGGCCGCCCCTGTTGGTGCGACAAAAATGTATAACCTAAAATAAAACTAATGGATTACAGTGGACCTCCACACTATGATGTCGGGATCCAATTAAAACTTTGCTGCAAAGTAAAGCATACATCATAGTGTACTGGCTGGGTGACGTGGTTGTCTTCGTGATACCCAATAACTTTATATCATTAATTCAGAAGCGTCTCTTACATATAAGTAATTTGGCCACCAGTTGTATACTGAATGCTGGAAAACATAAAACAGTGGATAGTAACAAAAGACTTCAGAGGGGCGATCACGTTCTACACAATGGTGGTATTTATGTAGTGTCAGTTAATGAGACTCGTGTGATTAGTAGGAGAAAGGGGATGAGTCCCCCCCCAAAAAAAAAAAAAAAAAAAAGATGGAGAGATATAAGGAAGAGAGGTGTGTTGTCTCCCCTTGCCCGCACTCGCTTTATAAAAAAATAAAAAAATAAAAAAAAGTCATTACAGGTTTACAAATATCCGCCCATGTTTCGAAAAGAAAAATAAATAAACTACCGTGCAATACAAAACAAGAGAAAAAAATTACAGAAGTGACAACATCTCAAGAACGATACTAACAATATTATTTGACACAAACTCAAGTATACACGTCATCCATTATCGTACATCTGCTTCCCCTTTCTCAGAATACCAATAATGCACGCCGTATTGTTCTTGGTTGTCTATTACTGTAATCTGCATATTTCCTTACTTGTGGCGCTTTTAGCTATTCCAGTCATATCTGTTTTCTCAAAATAACCATATCTCTTTACACTCCTTGATCTGCAACTTCTGTGATTCACGTCTTTAGCAGATTCTGACACCGTAATCCCACTCACACTACAAAACCCAAGAGATATTGTGACAATGAAACAGACTAAGAAAATCGTAGGGAAGATTAATTAATTAAGTAGAATTAATATTTGTACACAGATTGATCATATCGATTAGTTATTTTGTTTTGATGGAAGCGCATGGAAATTGCAGAGAAAAGATAACTTAAATATGGCTGATTTCTGTGATGTTTTCTTTCGGAATATAGATTACAGCAGGGCTATTCAACTGGCGGCCCGCGGGCCAAATCAGGCCCCTCAGCCTTTTTGTCTGGCCTTTTGACCGATTCGGAAGAATGAAAATAAACAAAGAAACAAACATAAAACAAAGAAATCCGTTCTTCGTTTTATTTACCGATATGTAGTTACCGGAAAATTTAAACGAAAAAATTATGTTTTCTCATTTTGTTTTCTGTCTATAAGGCAGAGGGAAAAAATACAGGTAAAAATGTACAGCTTTTTTGTAAATCTGAGTTTCAGAATTTGGCCCTACTTCTCGAGTACTTGAATAGCCCTGGATTAGAGACAGAACAGATCGTAGTATATCCTTTTTCTCTCTGTTTGTTCTCTCTGATAAGAAGAGTATGTTTTAATCCCTGTTTGTTTGCTAGTTAGTCATTTTGTTTGTATATTAGAAGGATTACTCAAAAACTAAAAGAGATTTGGACCCAATTTGGTGAGTAGATAGCCCATGTCCCAGGGAACAACTAAATATCTTTTGTGGCCGATCCGTATCGTATTACAGATTCTGAATCCAGAAAACACTCTTTGCGAAGCCCTAATAAGCGATGAGAAAACCTAACCCATTATGAAGAGTGGTTTGAAAATTACGTTGCCCTTGTCGGAGAGATGCGCTCCAATGAGTGTCCCTATAGTTTGTACATCAAAACAAATATCCAGTTTTGTTCCTTCCTAAAGGAACCGTATTTTTCTTTCTTGTTCATGCCGTTCTTAGGCTGGAGCAAATGGTGAGGAAGGAGGAGTCTCTCTCTCTCTCTCTCTCTCTCTGTCTCTAGCATGTAGTTGAAGTCTTAAGCGTCCTTACCATTTTCTCATCGTCCTACCGTTTCTCACGTTTCTTACGTTAAAATTTGTTCCATGTCAACGTTTCTTTAACATTGGCATCGCTCTTTAGTCTAAAATACTATAGCACTAGCCGTGTGTGTGTGTGTGTGTGTGTGTGTGTGTGTGTGTGTGTGTGTGTGTGTGTGTGTGTGTGTGTGTGTGTGTGTGTGTGTTTTGGGCAGCCGAAACTACACATTCAAATCGCACCAAAATTAGGACAAAAATCGCAAAAAATTCGCTGATGTGAAAAAACTTGGTCCCATCACGATCGAAAAACATTTACTATATTTAATGAGCGATCACATTTTGACCATAAAACGACGCTCCCGACGCCCGGCATAGGATCTCCGTAGAATTTTTTGCCAGTAGCTATAACTAAAATATAGCAGCGCGAGAGCCCTCCGCAGGAGCAAGTGCGAGGGGCCCGAAGGGCTCTCGAGCACTTGTTCACTCTACAGTATAATTCTTCATCCAGACCCTCATTTCTCCATTATCGCTTCACCAAGATTCTTAAATTTCTTGCCATTTCAAGTCTTTCTCAGTTTACCAGCATATATCGCTGGGAATTACTTTTACTTACGAGCACTTAAGGTACGGCCTCGCCGGTCACAACGAACGGGGAGATGGCGTCGAGCGATGAGCGGCTAGGTGAGCGTCAACGCGATGCCTGTCGAAATAGGAAGCAGTAACCTCGCGTGCGACCGTCAAAAGCTGTTCATCAGCGCAGACATGCCTAGGGATGTTCTTAGGCAGTGCACAACGTTTTGGAACATGCTGCATCGCTTAGCAACGAGCGTGGAGGGTGAGCGGAGAGACAAACCTCCCCGCTCATTGAGTGTGGCCATCCACTTACAATTTAGAGAGTTTTACCGTGTCGCCTCATCCCATCCCGCTTGTCGCATCCGGTGTGGCCGTACAATTACGGAAGTCGTCATTCAGAAACCGTACAAAATCTGCCCCAGTCTGCCAAGACCTCGTTCACGGCTTGCAATCACTATAGCGTTATTTGCATACGATAATGATGAAATATTCCCTGCTTCACCATATATCGCCAGTTTCTCTTCAGTTTCTATTACTATTTCTTGTATGAGTGTAACCCATTAACCAATATTTGTCGTTTTGTTTGTCTGTCACTTTATGTCTGCATCTCTCTCTCTCTCTCTCTCTCTCTCTCTCTCCATCTATTTATATATCTATTCATCTATTAATTTGTCTGTTTATATATCTATCAATTTAATTATCTATATGTCTGTCTGCCTGTTTATCTTCATATTCAGCAAACAATGGAATTTCACACGCTTTACCTTAATCTAACATTAATACTGAATCAGTAGCTCAAAGATTCGACTAGCCTTCCCTATGCATCACAGGGAGAACCATAAAATTCCTTTACTACCTTTAACACCTTCATTAGCCATGCCCTCAATGTACCCTCCATGCGTACGTAATCAAATGTTTTTTCGTGAACCATAAATACTATCAATAACTCTGTCTACCTCAAATACTGTTCAGCTACTGGTCACATTGCAGATAACTGATCCGCATGTGCTTTAGTTTATTCGTTTTGACTAGGTGGAGATTTTCGTCCTTCTGATCATTTTCCATAGCCAAATGGAAGGGGGGTGGAAGACAACACCTTGGCTCAAGATTCTTTTCACAGAACTCTTTCATGACTAACACCATGACCTATCTACTTACAGCTCAACATTCTAGATAGAATGATGATAAATTTCCGTTTAGTAAACAAAATATGTATACCACAAACATCATCATCCGTATCATATCCCGAAAACTATAATGAGAAAGGAAGCAACCAAGTACTGTAGATGAAAATGGAGGTCAACCGCACGACACCTGATCAGCAAAGGGGGACACCTCTATTTATTCATTACTGAAACCTTTGAAGTTCTTTCCTCCGGCCTATTGGCAAAGTAGTCCATAATGAAGCTTTTCAGTAAATTATGTCACTCTCGCAACACTTGTGGGGTAGAATAGTTCAGTCGATTAACTAGTTTATAGATGGAGCAACTTTTGCCATTAGAAAGTCCCTAAACTTGGTTCGTCTCTCTCTCTCTCTCTCTCTCTCTCTCTCTCTCTCTGACATTACTAAATTTAATGCCTTTGCATATTTCAGGACACTTTCTCACATACTAGTAGTCGCTTGTTATATTAGACTATCCTCTTGAGCTTCCATATTCTTCTTACGTCCAGTTTTGCACATGCATAATCTTTCATTGCCTAATCATACCTGTTCTCTCTGTGTGTCTCTGGATTGATCATCCTCAGTCTCTCTTTCCCACAACATTTAATTATGACCTCTGTTATTTCATATGTACTGTGTCCAGATTATTAGAGTGAAGTTATATATATATATATATATATATATATATATATATATATATATATATATATATATACCCTATCCTCTCGCCTGCCCGGCCGTGCTACGCTAAGTAAATCTTCCCTGGAATTTTTCACTGATTTCATCCATTGAAATAAGCCCTATGTCCTATTCTTATACCAAATAATATATACAAGAAAGAAATAAGGTAAGTGAGAGTGCCAAACACCTGGAATTGGCTAATTATCACCTGACAACACCTCACGTCCACTCGTTCGCTAATTTTCGCCGTTTTTTTCCCCTTGAAATATGCCCTATAATCTATTTTCGTAATAAATATACATGTAAGGAGGGAAGGGAGAAGCCTAAGTGATATTTACATTCACCTGGAACTACCTAATTTATAATGTATTGTCTAGATTTCCTGCCAATCATATCAGTGCTAAACAAAGATGTTTCAAGATCTAACATTGGTAGCTCTGAAAATATATCTCCTAAGTAGGCCTCTAATCTATTTTCGAAATAAATATACATGTAAGGAGGGAAGGGAGAAGCCCAAGTGATATTTACATTCACCTTGAACTACCAAATTTATAATGTATTGTCTAGATTTCCTGCCAATCATATCAGTGCTAGACTTAGCCGTTTCAAGAAGTAATATTGGTAACCTTGAATAACCCCTTAGCAGGCCTCCACGCTAGCCCTCCGTTATCAGGTTACTCTCAACTTCCAAAGTGAGAGTACGTATGTTTCTTCTTGCTGACTTCAAGTCCTTTTTTCACCCCCATGCAAATGGCCCTGTGACCTTTACCCCCTACTAAACCTCGTGTGGAAAAGAGGTAAAGGGCTGACAATTGATAAAAGAGTGACTACGATCTTTCTATTGAATAAAACAGTGCAAGTGGAATTGTAAATAATGTGTAAATAATGTGTAAACAGCAAGTGAAAGTAATGAATGTAAATATACGTGAACAATGGAAAACAGTTTTATAAGTTATTTCAAGTGACAGTGCACAACACAATGTAAATAAAATAGAAATGTAAATAACGTAAATAAAATAGAGAACGTAAATAGAAATGTAAATAAGTAGTATTATAAGAATACGAGTATATACCCTAGGAGTAATGAAAGTGAAAGTTTCACTCTAGCATGTCTGAATGCTATGAGTTATGAGAGTGAAGATGAAAGTGACATTCACTCTCAATGCCAGTATACAGGACGAGAAAGTGAATGCTACGTATTTTACTGAAAGAAATTGAATCCCTACAGTGACAATAAACTAATACTACTGAAGGAAACTTATGAATAAAGACTGTAGATATATATAAGTGTTATATAGTAATAGAAATATAAAGTGTGAGGGGTTTTATGAATAATAAATGACAGACTACTAAGAGCGAACTAGTGCCAGTGCGACGATCAGACGCGCTCGTAATTTCCATTGCTTTCACAGTTTTTTTTTTTTTTTTAGTATGGATCCCAAACTACTTGAAAATTGTAGAATAGTGTTTATAGTGTTTGTATCTGGCTGTGGTAATCATATTACGGGTTGTCGGGAAGTGTAAAGTGGAGATTTCGTTACCCTACTTCCGAGGTCTCCACAAGTCCTACGGTAACTGACGAAGGCTCAACAATCATTCCAGGAGAAAGCTGAAGGTATGTGCCATAAGCATATGTAATTTTATTATTCTAGGACTAATAACTGATTTTTGGCAAATATTTTTTGAGAGTCTGTCGGAGCCCAAATAACCCCGCGGCACACGCAAGTCATTGGTAAACAAGCCCGCGGTGTAGGGGTTAAGATATAGTAAGTGGGGAGGACAGGACCTGGGGATTGCCCAGCACACACGTCCTGTCTCCAGGCTGGCTTTGTGGTGTGTGTGATCTCTTACCGCAGGAAAGCAATCAATTCATACTCTTGCACTGCGTACATCTGTGTAAGGGTACTTCTAAGAATGTGCAGTATGTATGCTTTGCTTTAAGGTAACACTAGACGAAGTAAAGATTTCTCTTAAAAGTATGAAAAACAGGAAAGTCCCCATGAGAAGATGAAATACTAGATTTATTGTCGGATGCAGGAGTACATAACAGGCTCGCCCAATTATTTACTCAGTATACTGAATAAAGAAGAAAATTCCCAAAACATGGTATAGTGTGATAGTTATTTTGCTTTACTAAACAGGGGACTCAAAAGATCTTTGTAACTATCGACCAATTTGCTAATAACCATTTATTACCAAACTCTTCACTAAAGTCCTTACGAACAGAATAACAAAAAATTTGGAAGAAAAACAACCTCATGGAAGGGCACGATTCCGAAGCGGGAATTCAACTACTGATCATATAAGCACATTGACTCAGCTAATTTAGAGAACTACAGAATATTCAAAACCACTGTGCTTAGGGTTTCTTGATTACGAAACTACTTTCGACTCAGTGGAGCACATAGCGATTACAAATTCATTGCAGGAACAAGGTGTAAATCAAAGCATTGTAAAACTGTGAAAACATTATTATATAAAGATGGAACTACTATTGCTAGATTACGTAAAGACTCGGAAAGAAATAAGATTGAGAAGGGCGTGTGTCAAGGGGATACATTTTCACCAAAATTATATACAGCATGCTTAGAAAGAATTTTCAGAAAGCTAGACTGGGCGAACAAAGGGGTAAACATAAATGGAGAAAACCTAAACCATTTAAGATTGGCAGATGGCTTTGTCCTAATCTCAGAAACAGCAGACCTAAATAGATAAAGGCTCAAGGTAGGGCTAAAGATGAACTGAGGTAGAATTAACGTAATGTTTAATACACCAAAGAGCGTCATCAGAATAAGTGAAGAAATTCTTGAGGAAGCCGATAAATGAAATTACTTGGGGTAAATACAAAGCTAACGAAAGACAATGATAACAAAATAAAAAGATGCTTTACGACTGGATGGAAAGTTTTCGGTAAAATTGGAGACATGAAAAGTGGGTTGCCAATATATATATATATATATATATAAAAGTATATAACGCATGTGTAATACCAGCTATGACGTACTGTTGTGAGACCTGGAAGCTGACAAATTCGAAAGATGATCAACTACTCTGTTCTCAAAGAGCAATGGAAAGGTCGTTGTTTGAAATAATCTTTAAGGGCCAGGAAAAAATCAACTTGGGTGTGAGAGCACTCTGAAGTCAAAGACATTACAGAAGTTATTAAAGAACAGAAATGGAGGTG
Organism: Coenobita brevimanus; assembly: GCF_032717465.1. Lineage (NCBI taxonomy): Eukaryota > Metazoa > Arthropoda > Malacostraca > Decapoda > Coenobitidae > Coenobita > Coenobita brevimanus. The sequence continues at coordinate 11,976,196 of NC_137060.1, read as the reverse complement.
GGTAGATTAATGCGGCAGGAGCAAGAGGCTGACTGACTGGAGTCCAAGAGATTGAAAGAGTAGCAGAAAAAGACCAGACAGGAGATGGTGAGGAAAAACAGAAAAGTTGGTAGGCAAAACGTGGCGGAGATTTGCTACGTAAAGATATTTGTGGAGAAGGCTGGGGAGGCCTTTGTTCAGCACTGGACTTGCAATGGCTGATGATGATGATCATATGATATAGTATAATCATTCGTTTTATTTTTGAAGGCCCTAACATACCTGTATGCGTTGGCCTGGGTCACCTAATGGCGGCTCTTCATGCTGCTCAATCTCTGGCAGCTTTCCTATTCAGTCCCTTATCCTTGAAATCACAGTCAATGACCTCGTCCCAGTTTTTTTTTTTGGTCTACCTCTCACAACCCTCCCCCGAACATTAACGTTTCTGACTGCCTGCACCCAATTATCATCCCCCATCGTCTCAACATGTACAAACCATCTCAATCTACTTCTCATCACAACAGCAGTACACTCCAGCCCCATCCTACCCCTCAACTCTTCCGTCATAAACCTAAGCCCCCACAGGCCTCACACTCAGGGATGCACTGCACATCCACCTAATCATTGTCATTTCTGTTTGCTTGAGCCTGCGAATTTTCATTTTCTTTGCTGCCCAGGTCTCCCCACCATACAGCATTACACCCTTAACACATGCAGCATACAAAGATCTCTTAGCACAGAGGGAGAGCCTTCTCAATGTCAGGAGAGGCAACAGATCCCTAAACTTCTGTTAGCCACAGACCTAGCTCCAGCCCCACCTCCGGCACATAACATGTCTCCCAAATAACAAAACTTCTACACACTCAAAAGACTCACCACCAAGTTCAATCATTTCACGACTGATAATCTCCAACTGTCCCCGACACACTGCACACATGAAAGAGACACTATCTCGCAGTCTACCTCTGATACCACTACATCTCTTATGCACCCACCTATCACAAACACTGCACAAGATGGAATTACTTCCCACGCCCTTGTGGCAAATCGCACATGGCCAATCTCCCTCTTCTTTGACAGTATGGCCATAAGCCCTAGATTCCATCACTTTTGTTTATTTGCATTTACTCTTAAGCCCTTGTGTCCCATACCATCTCTCCACTTCATGTATCTTTCCTCCACCATCTCCATTTCATTCTCTGCAATCAACACCAGATCATCAGCATACAACATCTCCCACAGGAGTCCATTTCTGAAGTCACGTGATAGGGCTTCAATACCATGATAAACAACAAGACGCTCAAAACTGACTCCTAGTGCACATCAGCATTCACGGAAAACTCATCACTTAAATCTCCATTCACCCTTACCTGGGTGTGAGCACCCACATACATGGCCATAACCACGTTAACCAGCCATTCCTTGATCCAAATCTTTCTTATTGCGCACTTCACCATCTCTCTAGGGACTCTGTCAAAGGCATTCTCCAAATCAACAAAAACAAAATACAGTTCCCTTTTCTGGCCTATATATTGTTCCTGAAGCTGTTGAACAATGAATATGGTATCAGTGGCCCCTTTGCCTAGCATAAACCCAAACTGCACCTCATCAAAATCACCCTTTCTCTAATCATATCTTCCAGAACTCTCACCATTACTTTCATTATGTGGTCTAAACTTTTTATACTTATATAATTTCTTCTTTCCAGGGCATCACCCTTCCCCTTGTACACATTTACAATGACACTCTTCAGCCAATCATCTGGGACAACACTCATATATAATTGTTTTTATCAGGTCAGTGACTAATCTCACTCCTACTGTATATCTCCTGAGGCTTTCAACATTTCAGCAGTCAACCCAAACACACCTGCTGCCTTTCTCACCTGCATAATGCCATTGCCCTGTACACAGAAGCAGCGTCAAAGGATAAGGGCCAAACACTGGATCTGCAGGCTCCAAACCTCCCCTGGCCCATTCAAACTCCTCATTCAACAACCTGCTGTAATGCTCTCTCCATGTGTTTATAATATCCCCACTGCTCACCGCCACTCTTCCATCATCTTTCTTCACCCACTACTTACCTATGAGCAGTGCATGAAGAATGATGAAGGAAGGATAATGGTGACCACTACCCTTCATATTTATTATATACATAGATAGATAGATAGATACTGTAGATAGTGTTACGGATTAGGGTTCAAACCCGTAACATTAAATAATAATGAACAACCCCCATCAAAAGGCAACAAAACTAGAATTACTACATTACAACAAGAACGGAAGTTACAAAAATAATATACTGGAGGGTTAAAATTATCCTTCAGTGAAACCCTAAAACTATACAACAGCCAGGAAGATCTTCATCACGTCATTGGTTTAATTCAGTTTTCTTTTGGTACCAGCAGTCAAATTAATAGCTTAGGCTTTCATAAATTCAAAGAAAATATAAAATCATAGATATTATTTACATATAAATTACATTTTATACATTTACACCCTTACTCATACAAGATAACAGATTATACTTATCAGAGAGAGTTACACAAGGCACCACAAATACAAGGTAGGCAGACCAATGATGACAGGCAGGTCAGGTCAGGTCAGAGCTCGGAGATGAACTGAACTCAAAAGTGTATAACTTGCCGTCATCACCTTGGTCATTGAGCATATCATACAGTGCCAAATCTACAACTACTCATGAATAACAAATAAGTTAAAGAAATAGTTTATAGTACTTCATTATCATGTTTGAATGAAGACCAACAATGAGAAAATTATAATCCCAATATATCTATTCCTACGTCTGACAGCACTACTGGATGAACAGGCATACGAGAGCACAGGAGGGGGGGGGGGTGATTTGAAACTACTGGCGCCAAGACAGCCGGCTTTTACTGCCTGGAGAAAAGGTGTCTGGAATTCCACACTCCTGGGCAGAAACACTGTTCATCTAGTAATTAATCAAAATAAATGTAATACATAACAATAGATAGATATAGATATATAGATACAGACATAGATATATATAGATATAGATATAGATATGTAAAGGAAAGTTGGTGGTCAAAGGATACCATTTGTATTAACACCTTCCTCCTTTCTCTGTTGGTCTCTTATCACCGTGTTGCCCTTTTTTTTTTTTTTTTTTTTTTTTTTCAGTGGTCAACTGACCTCTGTTTGTCAGAGCTTTCAGCTTACATGCACCTTTAACACGGGTTCATAGCATCTGTGTACCAACAAATTCACAATAACTTTCTTTTCAGCTCTCGAGTGCCAGACTTATCGCATATTTTAACCTGCCGTGTCCTGGCAGATTTTTCACCACTGATCTTCCCCCCCCCCCCAACACAGTCCCGGCAGCTTTTGGATTTTTTTTTTTTTAGCTCAAACCTCTGCTTTTTGTGAGAATCAATGGCAAATCACAGAAAAAGTGCTCACTTGAGCTCAGAAATTGGCTATACCAGTGACCCTTTAAACACCTGGTAGGGGAGAGCGGTGATGGTTCGGACACTTAAAAAAAAAAAAATATTGATAAAAAATTCAGGTTCAAGCAGGAGAGTAATCTGAGTTATGTTAAAATATTGCCACATCATTTGGCTCTTTAGGCTGATAATATGAAATTCTTAGCTCTTTTCAGCTTTAAGCTATAGCTAACGAAACACAAGTGATTAAATAATTCGTACCATCCCTACCAGTGGTGATGGTTTGGATTGAAAGGTGGGATGGTTCGGCCATATGTATTACTCGGCATATTCTTAAAATTATGTAAGTTGGATTGGATAAAAACAAACATTTATTAATTCAAAGATATTTCATTTTTCTAAAGTACAATATTACTCTTAAGAATTTAAATGAACCACTTGATATTTGTTATGAAAAAAAAACTACATTAATATTTTATAACTGAAAAAACCTTCACCAGATTTATTATTAAATGACTTAACCTCCTACTTTCTGCTTCAAAATTATGCATAATTAGCCATCTCTCTCTCTCTCTCTCTCTGAAATATTGACTTCACCTCACTTTCTAGGCCTTATTTCAGACTGGCTAACTTCAGACTTTTAACGCATATTGCAACCTGCAAAATTGAAATAGAAGTTGTAATACCCCTTCCATCTTTTTACACTTTGAGGAATAGGTTAAATAAACAAAATTATAATTATAGATTCCCTGATAACTATGAAGAATGGTGTTTCACTATGTGTTCAAATATAAATGATCAAAAGAAGCGTTAACATATAATAAGGTCATGACTTGGTAGTAGTGGAGGATAGTTCAGACTGTCCGAACAATCTCCCTCCTCAACTGGCCGAATCATCCCGAATCTATGTAATTAACTAATGAGTATCCTCAAGTTTCACCCGAGAGAGTTTAACATTCATTTTCCATGGCAATATGTTCTACATGCAACACAGACTCACCCTGATAATGCACAGTTCGATGCTTGGCATATTCATAAAGGTAGAGCTTCTGATGTACACTCAAATTATTACGTAGGAGATGCAAAAAAGCATATAATCTGACCTGCATGAAAAAGTGGGGGGTTTCTAGATTGGAGGTTCCGTGTGGTCGAATTAAACAAACTCTCCCATTTTCTTGCAAGATCACATGGCCCTAGGTCCCATACATTTCTCGGGAAATGCACTGTCCAAACCACCACACTGTCCGAACCATCACCGCCCTCCCCTACCGTGTTCTCTGGAGCTGCGATGTGGCTGTCGCATTTTATATGGTAGCAGTAACTATTGCAAACCACTCAGAATAGGTAGATATTTGTTCATTTGGTACGAATTTATATGTAGTACAAGAATATATTGGTTTTCACACAATAATATAGGTGATATAAACGTTGTTTCACTCACTGAACACATCAACATACTGCACCTTCCTCAGCGATGTTACCTCCTCATCACTTCTCTCGTTTCTTCCTCTGGTGCCACTTAATCTTTGTCCTTCACATCTTTATCGATTGGGGAATCACTCTCGCCTTGAATATCATACCGTGGCGTGACATGTCTTTATTGGGCAGGTCACTGCTGACAGGTGCGTTGCAATGGCGTGTGGGGGGGGGGTCACGCAGGGTAAGGCAGCGTTGTCGCCTGGCGGCGGGTAGAGGAAGGTCTCCCGCGTGTGCCTACCAAAAATCATGTGTGAAACTTGAAAAATGTGTAAATGACAGACTTCGCAATTGCAAAACTTATGGATATGTTATCGGGATTCTCCGTGACAAAACGTTGCAATGTACCCATACGTTAACCCACGAACGCTTAGAGCCCAATTAAATGGGCGGAAATTTTACTTTTTAGAAACACTAATTTTATCTAAGTTTACCAGGGAATTTACGTTCTTCTTGTTGCAGGATGTAAAGAAAACGTAACATTTCTCAGCTGATGATTCATATTCTAACTTACTTTGTAAACAACATGTAAATGAAGGAAGGAAGGAGAGCTACTTCACTGCTTCTACCAAAATGTCTGGACATAAGTAAGTTATTGTCTATACATTGCTGCATATGGAACTTCTTATAGTGAGTGATGGTAAAAATGACACATAAAGACTTGTTTTAATGTGTGAAATTATTGATTTGAGGGAAAACCACATTCTGTCACTTTTATTATCAGTGAAAATATGATGCCAATTTAAATGGGCTCTATGGAGCTCAGTCAGGGCACTGCTGCCTAAGGAGAATACTTGAATCAAAATACTTGTTCACTTTTAATGCTTGTGTTACTTTATTTTGATTATATCTGATATATTCTTATCCCCAAGGGTCAATATGTGTATGAATGTATATTTAGGATCCTAAAAAATTGTTTGTTGCATAATATATTTTTACTTTTACTAATGTATATAATAACTGGGTCTT
>NC_137060.1:11930348-11965348 GCF_032717465.1 Coenobita brevimanus | reverse complement strand
GTGGCGGGTCAATGAATGATTTACTCAAGCAGTGCGCTATGTTTATTTTATTTTTCTATCTTCTGACATGCAATTCGTCATCCTTCTCGTAACATCTATAAACATAAGTAGTTGAAGGCCTCTTGCCACGCCTCGGGACAAGGCCTTTGGTCCTTATGCTGTGTGTGGGAGGTGGGTTAGAGGTAGAGGTTTTCCAGTGACACCTCAGTACGTCCACCCTCCATCATGACCCACAGGTGACTGACCCAGACGGCCGTGAGAAGGGGTTGACAGGTGTCGCTATGACATACAATATGCCTCACCTTGGGAGGCAGGACGGGACCAAATCTGGGTGTATCGCACACACAGCAAATGTCCAAGAGTGGCCATATATGGGTGTGTAGCAGCTGACGGGTTAAGCGAAATACCGAGAATTTCAATACTCTTAAAGATGGAAATATTGGCTGCATTGAAGGTAATATAGGAATCAGGCAATATTGTTTATTATTAAATTGTACATACTTAGTTCTCCGAGCATTAAATGAGACAATGTTATTTTGTCTCCATTCAGTGATTTTACTTAAATTTTGATTTATGGAGATGCTGTAATGAGTTGGAAGTTAAAGATATGAAACTTTGTGAATGGTTGTTTAAACCGCTCCGTCCCATTGACGTATGGGTACGTTGCAACATTTTGCATTTGCCAGTCCCGATGACATACTGGTACGTCGTGCAATTGCAAGGTCTCTAATTTGCACAATTTTCAATTTTCGTGCGTGATTTTTCGTACGTATACACGGGACACCTTCCTCTATTCCTCTACAAGATGCCAAGCAAGGACAATGCCTTTCACTGCATAACCTCCCCCCTCCCCCCATCATGCCATAGTCTTGGCAATTCACCTGGTACCAGTGACATGGCAAGTAAAGACATTCAGGGCCAGAGTGATTCCCCAATTGATGACAATGTGGAGGACAAAGTTTACATAGCATTAGAGGAGAAACAGTCAGAAATGATGATCAGGTAATGTGGCAAAAGAAGGTCAGGTATGGTGATGAGTTAGTGAGTGAAACAATACTTATAATGCCTATATTACTGTTTGAAAACCAATGTACTCTCGTACTACATATAAATTCGTATCAAGTAAATAAATAAATACTGTTTATGAGTGGTGTGAAATAGTTACCCTCCCATAGAACTCGTTTTCTTTGGTGCCACCCTGTTAGAAAACCCAGTCAGGTAAGGAGGTACTGGTACCTGGATCGAGTATTTTAAACCTCAGGTGAGCGATTTCTCTATGAATTTTTGATGTTTCTCACCAAAAGCATAGGTTTTAGCCTAAAAAATTTTAGTTCGAAAATACCTCGGGATTGGGGGGTGTCAGAGGTGCGAAATAGCTCGGGACTTGACGGGTTAAGTGTGAAGGAATTGTAAGGCATTGAGTCATCTGCATGTGAGTGAATGGAATTTGGGGGTTCAAAACCTTGAACAAGTTGCTGTAATAATCGAAATACATCATTGTTTTCTATCACTTAACCCCTACATCACACTAATTCAAATCAGATCTAAGATGTTTGAGATGACTTAACCCAGTGACCTTGACCTTTGGCTTGTCCTTGTGACCTTGACTTTTGAGTAATTGTTCTAAAAAACGAATCTCATTACCTTTGTTTTCCTCTGGAATCCTTCCACAAAGTTTACGCAACATTGGATAGAAATCATATCAGGTGACTCTGCACTGTGAACTTTGACTATTTGTTTTTAAGAACAATAAGCCACTAGCTTGGATGACCCTCAATCCATTTACAAAGTTACATCTAGATTAAATAAATACTGTTTTAGTTATTTTCTTCACACACAAACACACAAATTGAAACCTGGCCTTGCCTCGTGATATTAACCTTTGACATTGTTCGGAAAATTTAATCCTTTTGTTCTTTTTTTTTTTTTTAGTTGACGTTGCCGTGTTACCTTGGATTTAACTTTTCCATGTGACCTTGGACGAGGACTGACTTCATTAAAACGAATCCATATATTTTTACCTTGTCTCCAATCCCTTCCACAATGTTTGGGTTAAATCAGATAACCATTGTTTAAGTTGTCTTGGTCCTGTGATTTTGACCTTTGAATATTGTTCTGGAAATATGGTCTACTCATTGGCTTCCCCCTATTCTCTCTCTCTCTCTCTCTCTCTCTCTCTCTCTCTCTCTCTCTATTAATCAGATCAAAGCTCAGTTACCTTGTTATCGCATACGCACGCACGCGACCCCTCTACCCCTCCAACAAACACACCCATCAAAATGTAACACACAGTCACATTTTGCATGCATGGGTGTAATAAATAGCAGGAATACCCACTGCCAAGTGTATGATTAATTAAACTGTAAGTAGCAACACTAAAACATCAGACACGTCATCGGGCTTATAGTTATCTACAAAAATGGATTAGTCAAGAAATTTTAAACTAACATTTTGAAAAATATGTAGTTTTGAAAATCGTCTGGCTGGCATAAATATACTACCATCATACCCGTATAAAGGCCTTTTTTTAGGGGACATAGGAAGCTCCATAGCATCTTTTCCTTAGCAATTTACTTTGCATTTTATACCGAGACATTCTCATATGTGCTATTCATATCACTTTATGATCGACATACTTAGCATTAATTAGACACCAGTCGATGCTGATGTTTAGTATGCTGAACAAATCGCTGAGGAAGAAGTGTCACGAACCTACAAAGTCTCATGTAATACAAATCACAGTTAAACTTTTCTCTCGAATGGTGCCTTTTTAGTTTATTTTTGTCACGAGCAAAGAATTTGAGGCATATTAAGATTTTTTTTTTTTTTTAGATTAGAGGAGTTACATGTAGTCTTCAATAACTTCTTCACTACAATAGATCTTTCCTATTTCAAACAGTACTGTCTGTGAGCAGCAAGGTAAAAATACGTCATCGGTGGGAAGATGTTAATACGAGAAAATGGATACTATGGTGGTAATTATTATGACAGCAAAGAAGCCTACGAAGAACTGACGGTGGCGTATACTATGAAGCGCCTCCTTCTGGCTCGAGCGGCGAGGTTGGGGTCGACGACGTACTGTGGCAGGTGGTGACTCTGAACCAAAATGCCGAAAATGAGCCAAACGACATCAAGGATAAGAGGAACAGCAGCTTGCCTACCGTTAATTTTGCTGAACGCCGGTCTATCCGATCAAGCAGCCCCATCGACAGTAGTTAAAACTGGAACAAGAAGCAGCAAAAATTGAAAAAAAAAAAATGATATAGAAGCAAAAGAAGCAAAGAAAATTGCAGAAAAATATGGCCTAGTACATTATACAGCTTCAGGTTTCATAACCTTAGCCGCAGGAGAGAGCGTACCGTGGCTCCTGGCAGATCTAAGATAAATGAGTGTTACAAAAAAAATTAAAAAAAAAATAAAAGAGTAGCAAAGGAAAATTAGCGAGAAAATCAGAATAACACCAAAAGATAAAAAGAACAAATAATGTATTTAAAAAAATTACACGAAAGTAAAACATAAGTGAGAAATTTAAGGACAAGAAAATCATAAAAGAAATTTCGGAAAAAACCAGACCAAATTTAGTATCTGCCTACATAAGTTGGAGACTTGGTTTTTGACAGAATACTGTGGCTTATGGCGGGTCACACACACACACACACACACACACACACACACACACACACACACAGTGAAAAGCAGCTGTTAATGAGAAAATAAATGAAAACAGAAAAAAGTATGTATGTATGTGAAAATCTGTAAAAATACAAAATTTGGCAAACTTATGCACAAGGTGAAAAATACAAAGCAGAAAAATAGCAGGGGAAATTAGAAAAGTTACAGAAAATCAGGGACGCAGCCAGCAAGTTCACCAGGGGGGAGGGGGGCAGTGAAAGATATCTGAAGATTCTTGATAAGGTGGTGGGAGGCGAGATAAGTGAGTCTGTGCAGCTGGGCGTGGCTGAGGGGGGGGGTGACCCCCCCGGGGAAAATTTTTGAAAATTAATTACTTTTAGGGGCTTTCTGAGGCATATGAAAGTATGTATTGCAATATTTAGATGATAACTCATTTTAGAGAAAATAACGGATAATAGAGCAAGAAAATAATTTTGGCTGAAAAAAGAAGCCTTTTTTATTATCCTAAAGGCATAAAAGAACAATAATGGATCTGGGAGTCACATGTGCATTTTCATCGCCTAGGAGAGCATAATAGTCTTAGCTATGTTAGGTAGAACTTGGAAATGTCAAAATTAATCTGATGGAAGGTGATAACAAAAACATATTATTGTATTCTAAAGGAAAGCAATATAATTTTAAATATTTCATAAATCTCTTGGTACTTCAGGACCCAAGTGTCACACAGCAAATAAAGAAACACTTCCATAGTCCATACATCATCTATAATTATAAATGTGCTATGCACTGGAAGTCTACCCACTCGGTAAAACTAAAAGGGTAAGCGTTTAAAATATGGTAAATTATTTAAACTTATCTGCTATTTTAATTGAATGTTCTTAAAATATATATATATATATATATATATATATATATATATATATATATATATATATATATATATATATATATATAAATATATATATATATATATATATATATATATATATATATGTGTGTGTGTGTGTGTGTGTGTGTGTGTGTGTTGTGTGCTGTGGGTGTGTGTGTGTGTGTGTGTGTGTGTGTGTGTGTGTGTGGCTCAATCGGTAGAGAGATGGCCTGCAGTCCTAACGGACCCAGGTTCGAATCCCGGCTGGGACAGGGAACAGTTTAAGGATTTGAAATTCATTAAATCAGGCTTTACTGATCTACCAGAAGATCCGCCGACATGTCGTAAAAATACACCCCGCTAATACCAATACACCAGTCCTGTACGAGACAGCCCTAGCATGTATTCAATATGGACGGTGGGTGTTAGCGCCGAAGTGGTGACATGTAGAGGTGTATGGTATGTAGGAGGACTGCTTGGGGTTGATAGCAGGCTGTGAAGCCTATGCCCAGAGTAGGACACATAATATATATATATATATATATATATATATATATATATATATATATATATATATATATATATATATATATATATATATATATATAATGATGTATCGTCCCCACTTCGGTCGGGATAGCCTGGACACTCAAACGGCTGATGAGTATATATATATATATATATATATATATATATATATATATATATATATATATATATATATATATATATATAATGATGTATCGTCCCCACTTCGGTCGGGATAGCCCGGTCCTGCAGTGGACATTCAAACGGCTGATGAGTATATATATATATATATAATGATGTATCGTCCCCACTTCGGTCGGGATAGCCCGGTCCTGCAGTGGACATTCAAACTGATGAGTATATATATATATATATATATATATATATATATATATATATATATATATATATAGATATATAGATATATAGATATATATATATATATATATATATATATATATATATATATATATATATATATATATATATATATATATATATATATATATATATATATATATATATATATATATATATATATAGACACCTGATTTCTACTTTGATCACAGGCAATACAAGCTCTAGCACTCATTCAAGCTGATCATTTTCATACTTTGAGCAGATATTGTTTAAATCATAGTTCCGATTAATTTAATTAAAAGGAAACACTGATTAACAAAAATATAAGATACTGCCGAACTCAGACAAATAAATGTAGTTTCGTTCATTCTGGTACTTTCTAACCGCTTTATCAACTAAAGTGAAAAAAAAAAAAAAAAAACAGTTCTAGGTACATATATATGACCTCAGCAATTTTGCATGCCATGACAGTACTGTATATTCAGAAAATTAGGTTCAGTCTTCTTACTTTTCTCTTTGAGAACTGATCCAAAATTATGTCTGCATGACGCTGACTCACCATGATTCTCTCTCTCTCTCTCTCTCTCTCTTTCTCTCTCTCTCTCAAGTGATTTATTTTTTTATTTGTTTTTAAATATTTATTATTATTATTTTTTAGCCCCATACGATTTCAAGACCCTCGGGGGGGGGGGCGCCACCTCCTCCCTTTCGCTACTCCCCTGCAGAAAATAATCCAAATTAGTTATCCATTTCTGACTTAGGACTCTATAGTGGATGATGAGTTACTGAAGCTCTTGGAATCTTTAAAAATCTAATGGAAAACAGATAATATCAGTAAAATGAGAAGTGGCAGCAATAATTAGATAAACAGAAGAACGAATGAGGAAAAAAAAAACTGCAAAACGTGAAAAAAGAAAAATGGAAATGTGGAAAACAACTATGAATTGACAGAGGTAAGAAAAGAGAGAGAAATAACAGAGAGTGAGTAAATCAGCGCTCCAGAGGAAAAAAGACAGAAAAAGCAGTACTGTCAGAAAAATTACTGACAAACTTACAAGAACAGCAGCAAAAATGAGAAATATTATGGGAATGCGAAAAAAATGTCAGGAAAAAATAAGTAAATTGGATGATATTAAAAAAACAGTAGCAAAATAAGAAAAAAGGGGATAGGAGAAAAAAAATATGAAAAAATTTAAAGTATAATAAGAATGACCCGTGGAAACAGAAGAAAAGGAAAGAAGTAGAAAAACAGTATCAATAAGGAAATAATGCTGAAAGACAAAATAACAGAAATATCAGCAAAATGAGAGAGGTAATTGCAAAATGAGACAGGGGCAAAATGGAAGAAACAACAAAATGAGAGAAGTAACAAAAAAAAAAGGCGCCAAAATGAAATATACTAGCAAAATGAGAGAAATAACACGAATATGACAGGTACCGGTGCCAGTTACAAGAGAACAGACAGCCACGTGACAGATGCAGCAGGAAATGACCACCAAGTTTTTAATGGCGACTCTTACGGGGAAGTGAAAATTGTTTTAAGAAATTCAGATTCTCAAAGTGTACCCTGGCTTTTCGAAAGACAACGAAGACCTGAGCCCATACTCTTTTGCAACTATTATAAAACATTTGAGCTGGCTGTGATGAGACTGATGGTCGTATTACTTAACCCCCCATTATCCGGTGACGTATTCTATAGTTTGTCCTTGTTACCTCCACAGAATTGTATTCAACTTGGGAAAGAGACCTTCTACTGGATGGATTAAATGAAGGGTATATCTGTAATCCCTCCATATCGAGAAGTATCTCTAAAACCGAATAAAGTAGTCTTCAAAGTTGAAACAGTAAACTAAAAAATATGCATTTGGTATGAAAAGTTACAAGTCATAGACAGACTCCCTCTTCTCTAACACCCAATTCAACAACCCATGATGAGAGTAAAACGTGCTTAGTTTATCCACAGGGGATGTAGGCTAAGCACAACTTATGTTCACAACTGTCCCCTAAACCACCATCAAAAACTAGGAAGTTTACTACAACTTTGCCTCCTCAGTTTTAATAACACGGCTGTTAATAATGCCTTAATATTACAAACCAGCTGAATATGTGGACTAGTAAAACAGGATACAGCACAACAAAAACTTACACTGTAATGGTATAGGGTTGCGTTGGATGGATTATAGCCATAGCCGTAAAAAGGTCCCACGTAGCTCTGTGGAGGCTGAGAGGAAGGCACTGAGGTCTGGTTACGTGGTGCAACTGTGGTCAGGGGTGTGAATCCGACGGGTGGTCCTGTGTAGGGTGGTGTGGGTGTGGGTGCTGAGTCACTAGGTGAGACTGTGGGGGTCTGGAAGAAGGATGCTGCTGAGAGAGGCTGTTCTCCTTGTAGATGCATTTTGACATGCATTCAGACTCCTCGTAACTGGGTGGCAAGTCAGTGGTGATAGGTGGTCTCGCCATGGTATAGGAGTCGCCTGAATCTGGAATAGAAGGTGGCTTATCATACAGGCTACTCATACAAGGGGAGATAAGAATATACTTCAGTGGCTAAGTAATCAGTCCTCAATCAGTATCTCAAAAGGAAAGCAGCATATGATAGAATGTCCTCAGACAAAGAAGGAAACAGTTAATGAAGAGAGTATGAGAACCACCACCACTCCACTAAAATCGCCAGCAAGGAAAAAAAATGTAAAGATGGACCCATAAATGAATAAATAAACTCCAGCTCGTACTTCTCAGTGACATTAACATTAAGCAATATATATCATCATCATCAGCCGCTTGAGTATCCACTGCAGGACCGGCCTATCCCAACCGAAGTCAGGACGATACAGCCAATGTATCTTTACCAAGTGGCTTAGGCTGTCTGGTAGAGATTGTATGTAGGGTGAGAAGTGTTTGTAAGTGTAGTGTTGGAGTGGCTTTAGATGTGTGTGTAGTCTGTGAACCAAGTGTAATTGGCCCGTGCAAGCCGATTGGGTGTAAGCATACTTTATGGTAAGCGACACTGGTTCAACCACAGCACCCCTTGTGTCCGCCAATGCAGTATGTGGACGGGTGAACACTCCCAAAGTTTATTATCCTGGCGAGGCGTGAACCCTGGTTCACCCGTGTATGAAAGGCACACTCTACCACTGTACCACAGAGGCTTCGCAAAATATATATATATATATATATATATATATATATATATATATATATATATATATATATATATATATATATATATATATATATATATATGGCATATTCAGTTTTACTTGTAGTATCGTAGCCATCGACGAGCGTTTCTTCTAACCTCTATATTACATAATTATTAACAATATATACGTCACTAGCTATTGTGTCGTGTGTTATGATATTTTAGTGTCCTGAGGTCACTCGGTCACGCGAAGCTGGTGATCCTTTGACAGACTGTAGTAACAAATTACATGCTCTGCCATAACCTGTATAGACAAAATAATATTGTAGAATCATAACACATTGTATGGAGTAAATACATGGTAATAAAAATTGAACATAGAACACTGCATTGTAGTGATAATATGTATATGCATTTTACAATGGTACTATAATGGCAGTACCATGCCAAGATTATAGTGAGAATCAGTCATCTGTAATATATATATATATATATATATATATATATATATATATATATATATATATATATATATTGGTACATGGAATGGATACATGTATATCAGTTTAACATTTATCCGTAGTTAGATTAATATTCAATAACGTTACCCCATAACCTAACTTCATTTTTTTTTTCTGTATTTACAGTTTACAATATTTACATAGTATGCACATTCCAAACGGGGGGTCTTACTTGAATGTTTACTCTTCGTCCCGTAAATACTGATTCCAAGTTTGCAACCCTAGCTTGCATTCTGTGCATATCCAATAGTAATATACTAAATCTAATAGGGAAGATTATAAAGGCAACTGGAGCTGGGCTATACACATAATATGGATTGAACATACTTGTACTATATTCATCCCAAGCCTTCATTGTTTGATTGATTAATTGCATATTTTCAAACTTAGGTGAAGTCAATTTAATATTTGTGATTGTTTATATCCATATCAGGCAATGGTTGGAAGTATTTGTGTGTGTGATTAAAGATGGCATAGTGATTGTTTGTAGCTAAGGTGGACAAAGATGGTGTAAGTACAGCACAATAATCAGGTGCTATGTATTGTCCTGATGCTGAAGTGTGAGATGATGGTGTATCTGGACTAATTACGAAAACTGATGTATTATGAGTGAAGTAGAAAAACTGTGAATGGTGGGTGAGTTTATCTGGAGCAAATGTGAAGTGCTGCAAATGTAGTGCTGCGTTCAGGTGAGTGCCCTTTCCTCTGTTCCTTCCGTCTTTCCTTACTTCCGCTTCCGTTGTTCTTTCCTTCATTCTATCCTCTTCCTTCTGTCTACGGGTGACTCTACGCTGAATGACAAACCAAATGGTTTCCTGTACATCAGGAAATCATTTACCTGTAAATAGTAGCTATATTAAGGTGTCTGGTTGTTTAGTGGGTAATCATGGCGCTCCTATCGGATTGAGCCTTAGCAGGTTCATATCCAAGGGATGTTGGGGTTTATTGATCACATAAAGCCACTCAGGGATGAGTGAGGCTGGTCACTCTCGTCTTAAATGTCGGGACCAACTTGCATAGCCCAGGCTTCTTCGCTCCTCATGGGTTAACA
The DNA here is from genome assembly GCF_032717465.1 of Coenobita brevimanus. Classification (NCBI taxonomy): domain Eukaryota; kingdom Metazoa; phylum Arthropoda; class Malacostraca; order Decapoda; family Coenobitidae; genus Coenobita; species Coenobita brevimanus. The sequence continues at coordinate 11,955,245 of NC_137060.1, read as the reverse complement.
CACGATTAGATACTGAATGAATGAATATATATATATATATATATATATATATATATATATATATATATATATATATATATATATATGTGTGTGTGTGTGTGTGTGTGTGTGTGTGTGTGTGTGTGTGTGTGTGTATCAATCTGTCTATCTCTATCGATCTATCTGGGTATCTATATCCATCAACTATCCACATACATGGATACATACATGCATACATACACACATTTTACCTAATAGCACCCCCTCCGTCTTATCATCCTCTCCTTGTCCACCCACCCTTCTGCACTGCTTTTCCATCGACCTGGCCTGACCTCACCTCACCTCACCTCACCTCACCTCACCTCACATGTCTCGCTTTGTCCGACTCGTGGCGCCGAGGTATATAAGTTTGTGTTTCAAAGTTTTACGGCAGTTAGTTGATAAAGCTTGCTAGTCTGAAACGTTGTATCTCAATAGCAGTTTGTCCTTAGAAGGTGTTTTCAGAACAAACTTTTGGAATTGCACCACACCTTTCCAAGGACTCTCACCGCACCTAAACAAAATTATAATCTTCAAATCTTCGTCCTACATTTTCTATCCATCCATCTGAAATGTTATTTCTGGTCGATCTCCCGTAATGCTATTCTTCTTTTCATATGTCATGAACAGCAGAGTTCTTCAGTTGTCCGTCCCTTCGCGAACTTCAGTATTTCTGCTATGGAGGATGTGCCTTTTATTCCGTATATCACTTTTTTGTGTGTTGCGGGGATGGTTTGGTCAGTATTCCAGTGTGTACCTTGCAGAAAGTCCAATTCTGCATAGTCCTTTCCAAGCTTTCTAGTTTCTTCTTTTTTTTACGCCCACTCATTGCATAATTGACAGATAAGTTCAGTAATTCAAAATGTGTACACTTCTCACACAACATATTCAGTCGTCCCAGCAACATGAAAAACAGAAGAGAGCAACATACAGACACCCTGTGCATTACTGATTTAAGGTATTCATCATACCTTATCCAAGTAGTCACTGATTGTTTTATCCTTCAGTATGACACTTAATTCACTAAGCGTCTACCAATACAAAATTGTTAATGTAAAGCTGCTACGGTGAGACCTTGGCCCCCGTTGGTTCTGATTTGCTTTCTTCCACCTATCAAGGGAAAAACAACACATTTCTTCCTGCATGACAGTCAAAATCTTCTACAGATCTTTAATCGAACTCAGTAACTTATAGCTCAATTTCTTCGATTTCCCATTTTCGTGTGTCTTTTTTCGGTTGGTATATCGTGAAATTATCACATTAATTTCTTACAGGTGGCACTATGGTTAGAATGCCACAGTCACAGTCATGCTTTTTCATAAGTTAGATCCCCCAAAGGTTACTGAAAGTTCTGCTATCAAAAAACGCCATGAAGGGAAATAAATGTACCATCTACCGAGAAATGTACCTGATATGGTAGTTCCGCCACAGGTTCCTACGACTCGATGGGAGTAATAGAGATGGGTCGATATCATTAACCAATTCAGTTTGAGGTACGGAGTGAGCTAAGATAACTCCGTGCTTTTCTTAACCATTAAAATAACACCGTGATTTTTTGAATTTACAGTTTTTACATCCCTACAGGAACCCTTTTTATCCCTGTCTGGGAGATACGTGATAGGTTTGGATTATCTGTCTCCCTACTTACAGTATTCCTTTTTACACTAGAATCATACTGCCAACACTGCCCTCTCTCACTAGGGCCACTCCAACATCCACTGCCCTGCCGTGTATCTCTTTTATTACCCCATCCATGTACAGATTGAACAACCATGGAGACATGACACATCCCTGTTTCGACCCAACCTTCAAAGAGAAAAATTCACTCAGTTCACCATCCACACGCACTGCAGCCTTAGCACCATCATACATATTCTTCATAGCATTCAACAACTTCCCATCCACTCCATATATTCTTAATACTTTCCAAAATCCTTGTCTATCCTCCCTGTCATATGCTTTCTCCAAGTCCATGAAACCCGCATACAACTTCTTTCCTTCTCTAGAAACTTTTCCATTAAAGATCTAAGAATGAATATCTGATCTACACAACCTCTTCCCTTCCTAAAGCCACCCTGTTCTTCTCCAACTAATTCCTCTGTTCTTTCTCTAACTCTGTCAATAAGTATCCTACCATACACTTTTCCTATTATACTAAGAAGACAAATGCCCCTATGATTACCACACACTTCTTTTTCCCCTTTTCCTTTGTACAAGGGAATAATTATACCTGACTTCCAATCCTCCGGGACTCTACCTTCCTCCCAGGCCAATCTGCACATCTTCCACATCCATTCTACTACTATCTCTCCCCCATGATTCAGCATTTCACAACACACTCCATCAATTCCTGGGGCTTTCCCCAATTTAACTTTATTCATTGCTTCCACTACTTCTATCCTACTGATTTCTTCCTGTCTTCTCATCTCCCTCCTTCTCCCAGCCATTCCCCAGCCACTTATACTCACATTACATCCATCCTTTATGTTCAACAATTCCTTAAAGTGTTCTTTCCATCTGCTCACTTTTTCTCCCTTCTCCATTAGTAGTCTACCATTTTTATCTTTCACTCCCCTACTAACTTCACTGCCACTCTGTCTTACTCTCTTCACCTCTTTCCAGAACATTTTCTTACAGTCCCTCCACTTTACACTCAAATTCCTTCCAAATTCCTTAACCACTCTCTTCTTACTCTCTCCTCCTAATCTTTTTACCTCTCTCTTCCTTTTTACATATAACTCTTTCTTCTGCCTCTCAACTTCTTCCACGCCCCTATTTCTCATCCACTCATTGTATGTTTTCTTCTTTTGTGCCACAACCTGCCTCACCTCTTCATTCCACCATGCCTTTCCTTACACCCCCTTCCGTCTTCTCTTCATCCCACACACCACGTCACGTGCTTCAGATATTCCTTCTGTGAATATTTTGCACAAACCTTCCACGTCCCCCATCTGCTCCAATTCATATTTACCCAATCGTTCCTCCACTTCTCTTATATTCCGCCTTTTTCTCATCCTCTTGTAACCCTTCAACTACTTCCTCCAGTCCTTCCCTTCTTCTGTTTCTCCATCTTACTTGGATCTTGATTCTGGCCACCACCAAGTAGTGGTCAGAAAGTCCATTCCCCCAACCTCTATAAGTTCTTGAATCCATAACACATCTTCACATCCTTTCATCCACAAAACATAATCAATCATTGCTTTCGTTTCATTCAGTTCACCACCCACGCTTCTCATCACTCGCCATGTATACCTGTGGATCATTTTGTGCTTGAAGAGGGTATTGGGCATCACCAACCCTCTCCCGGCACAAATATCCACTAACGCCCTGCCATTCTCATCTATCTCAGCAGGCACACCCCAGTCACCAACTATTCCATCCACCTTCACATTCCCTACTGTACCATTCATATCACCGATCAAAAACACTCTCTCATTCCTTCCAAACTTTTCCATGCACACTTCCACATTTGTCCAGAACTCTTCTCTCACTCTGCTTGCACGATCTTGCATTGGCGCATACACGCACAGAATCGCCCACATTTGTATTCCTACTTTCAATCTTACCCACACAATCCTTGACCCAACTTATCCATACTCTCTTATGTTTTTCTTCCATCTTTTACTCAGAACAATACACACTCCTTCTTTTGCCCTCTCATTCACACCTACTCCTGCACATATACCCCATCCATACTCCCATTCTCTCACACTTTCTCCCCATTTAGTTCCAGTTACTCCACATACATGCACTTTCGCACCCTCAAGCACCTGGACAATCTCTCTCTCTTTCACCTCATCATTCGCACCCCTTACATTACGCGTCACGATCCGTACCATGTCCTTTGTCCGGTCCTTGGTCGACATCTTTTGGTCAGTCCTTGTCCTAGGCTTTCTGTTCGTCTTTCTAGTTAGCTGTTTTCCTGGGAGGGGCACTAACCCTCCACCAACCTGTTTAGTCGCCTCATATGGCAAGCAGGGATACTGGGGGAGTATTCTTGAAAACCCCCCTACCCCTCGGGGTAATAATAATAATAATAATAATAATAATAATAGTAACAAAAATAATAATAACAATAATATCAATAATAATATTAATAATAAAATAATAATAATAATAATAATAATAATAATAATAATAATAATAATAATAATAATAATAGTAACAATAATAAAAATTAGAAACAACATCAATAATAATAATAATAATAATAATAATAATAATAACCAATAATAATAATAAAATACTACTACTACTAATGATAATGACAAAAACAAGAAAAATTCCCACTGTGATCTTCGATAATAATAAGTAGATGTGCAGTTTCTTCCCATGCATTCAGGGAAAACAGGGAAGCAGCATACCAGTCCTGTGATATGCATGTGGATTTGAAAGAATTACAAGATAATATTAACACTGTGTAAGAAAGAATTGGTTTATTCACTTTTTTTCTGGTCTTCTTCTTAGACTCAGTTTTCCACGCTGATTCCAATGGTGTATGTTTTGTTTGTCTATCTCTTGGTTTTTGCCAACAATTTACAATTGTTTATTTCCAGTCTTATTTCCATGCGCCGATGTAATGGCTGACGTAATGGCTAGCCATGAGGATATCGTCAGTGACAGAGGGGAAAGTGATGGTGAATCGTATGTTCAAGAATGTTCCGGAGACACTCCACACTTTCCCAATCAGCAAGAACTGGATTATTGGGTCCGAGATTTAAGACTCACCAAGTCCAATGCTGAGCTGCTGGCATCACGTCTAAGTGAATGGAACTTGTTGTATCCCAGATTTAAGTTGAGTTACCGGTATAGGAATCGTCACAGCAAGTTTGCATCCTTCTTCAGATTTGTGAAGAAACCTCATTGTGTTATTGTTTTGATGTTAAGGGTTTGTTCCAAGCGTGACATGTAGAGGTGTATGGTATGTAGGAGGACTGCTGGGCCTTGATAGCAGGCTGTGAAGCCTATACCCAGAGTCGGACACATTAAAAAAAAAAAAATAAATAAAGCCATGGTAGTTGATTACAATGCCTCAGAATGGCGACTCTTCATAGACGGTTCCATTAAGAGCCTAAAAGCTGTACTTTTGCATATCCCATGAATTCCAGTTGCACATTCTGTGGAAATAAAAGAAGGCTATGAGAATGTGAAGATTTGTCTGATAAAGATAAAGTAATCAGATCACATTTCAAAATGATTTCGTTCCTACTTGAATGCATGGCGGTTATATGAAGTACTCTTGTTTTATGTGCTTGTGGGACAGCCGGAGTGATGCAGAACATTTTGTGAGGAAAGACTGGCCTCTCAGTGAGAGTCTCACATTGGGCTCGTGCAACGTTCTGAGAGCTCCACTGATCTCCAGAAAGAAGGTATTGCAACCGCCACTACACATAAAGCTTTGCCTTTTGAAACCATTTGTGAAAGCCATCGACAAGGATGGCGATGCGTTTCTGCATATTTGATCAATGTTTCCTAAGCTAAGCATGGCCAAAGCTATGGCTGACATATTCACTGGGCCCTAAGTTCAAAGAATGCTTGCAAGTCGTGAACTCCAGGGTACAATGACTGATGATGAATAGGATGCTTGGAATGCTTTCAGAGGGGTTGTGGAAGGTTTTCTTGGCAACCAGAGACCAGATTCCGTACAGCTCGTCGATGACCTGCTCGACACATTCTACTGGCTTTGATGCAGAATGTCAAACAAACTGCACTATCTGCACCAATCGAGCAGGGCAGTACACCCAAGGTGGATGGAATGCTGATGACAGGGAGAGCTGGAGCTCCCGTTTCATCAGCCCTCGGGACTAGTTCCTGATCATCCCCCTTTGCTGAACATTTTCAGTGTTTCAGTAACACAGAGAGTAGGCCAGCATGCTCTCCAATACAAGTTTCTCTAACTATCAACACCAAACTACATGTGCAGTACACACTACACTTCGTTTTCCAAAATTCAAACAAATCATGGCATCCATATACATAGCCTCAGAGTGCCCAGGAGGTGGGGGGGACATTAATGCCCCCACCATCCACCCCTCTCCCGGTGACGACTGGAGCTGCCTGGAACCACTGTCTGACTCACTTCTTCATTTCTACAACATTCGCAGCCTTTCCTCTAACTTTTGATCTGTTGAGGACCACCTCTCCTGCTCTAAACCTCACCTTCTTTTCCTAACTGAGACTCAGCTGTCTAAGCAAACCCCTTTCTGTATCCTCCTACTTTCTCTACACTCATTTCAAAGCCAAAGGTGGTTGTTGTGTATTTATACACAGTGACTTATCTTGCTCTCGTGTACCTGAACTTGATTCTTCTGAATTCTCTACTGTCTGGCTTCGGTTTTCCTGTCATCCAGTGAGTAAATATATCTGCACTGTTTATTTATCCCCTAATTCTACTGACTATGAAAAATTCTTCGACTATCGTACTTCTATGATGGAACACATTCTATCCATTCTCCTTTCGCTGAAATCCCCATTTTAGGATATTTCAATGTTCACCACGACCTTTGGCTCTCACCTTTCACTGATCCACCTGGTGAACAAGCCTACATCTTTTCTATCCTTAATAACCCAGAGCAGATTGTACAGCACCCTACCCATATCTCCGACCGCCTTGGAGAGAGCTCAAACATACTTGTCCTCTTCCTTACAGCTAATCCTTCTGCTTACACTGTTAATGTTTCCTCTCCATTGGCCTCCTCCGATCACAACCTTATTACCTCAACCTGTCCTATCGTTCCGGTATGGCCTGTGGACCCTCCAAAGAAACTTTGACTGTGGCACTTTGGAGCTGCAGATTGGGTGGCCCTCAGGAAGTACTTCTTTGTATTTTCCATGGAAAGATTATTGTTTCTATGGCCGTGAGCCAACTGAATGTGCCTTGCACATTACAGAGGTTATTCTCCTGGGCAAGGAAACATACATTCCCTTCTCATATCCTTTGACTAATGCAAGAAAGCCTTGGTTTTATTGCGCTTGTTCTAATGTTGTCCGCAACAAGAAGAGGGCCTATAAAAGGTACCAGAGCCAACCCAACCCTGAATCACATCTTTTTTATGTTTCTGCCCGGAATCATGCTAAGTCTGTTCTTTGCTCTGCTAAAAATAATTTCATCCGTACTAAATGCTCTCAACTCTCCAACTCGAATTCTTCCCACTCCTTCTGGCACCTCGCCAAAAACCTATTTAACAAGTTTACCTCATCATCCTTCCCTCCTCCTTTCTACTCTGATGACTCTAGCTATTTATTCTACCGTTAAAGCAGATCTCTTTGCTCAGATTTTTCCTCCAGTTCCACCTTAGACGATTCTGGTGCTGATCCCACATCACTTCCCCCTTCTGACTTCCTCATATCTGACATTAATTTTTTTCAGCTGATGTATTTTCTGCCATCACAGGCCTCAATAGTAACAAGACATATGGCCCTGATGGAGTCCCTCCTGTTGTCCTGAAGAACTGTGCTTCTGTGCTTGCACCCTGCCAAGGTAAACTCTTTCACCTTTGTCTATCAACTTGTACCTTTCCTTCTTGCTGCAAGTTTGCTCTCAGTCAGCCAGTCCCAAAGAAGGGTGACCATTCCCAACCCTCTAACTATCTTCCATTTGCTTTAACATCCTGTATCTCAAAAGTTTTTGAGTCAATTCTTAATAGAAAAATTTTAAAGCATCTTTCCTATCACAACCTTCTTTCTGATCATCAGTATGGGTTCCGTCAGGGATGCTCCACTGACGATCTTCTCACGTACCTTTCAGACTCCTGGTCATCCTCCTTTGGGACTTTGGCGAAAGCTTTGCCATTGCACTTGACATCTCAAAGGCTTTCAATTGAGTCTGGCATAAATCTTTAATTTCCAAACTGCCCTCTTACGGTTTCTATCCTTCTATCTGTGCCTTCATCTATAGCTTCCTTTCTGGTCATTCTATAGCCGCTGCTGTAGACGGCCATCGTTCTTTTCCTAGATCTATCAAAAGTGGTGTTTCTCAGGGCTGTATCCTATCACCATCTCTCTTCCTCTTATTCATCAATGATATTCTAAACTGTACGTCTAACCCTTTTCACTTATACACAGATGACTCCACCCATCACCTTTCCATTCGGTTCCTGCAACATCCATCTCAGCAGTTACTTCAACAAACAAAGGATGAGGCTATGGCACACCTAATGTTTGACTTGGCTTGTATCTCTGACTGGGGTAAAAATAATCTTCCTGTTATTAATGCATCAAAGACTCAGTTCTTACGCCTATCAACCCATTAAAATCTTCCACAGGAGTACCTATTAATGTTTAACAATATTCAGCTTAATCCTGCATCATCCCTGAACATGCTTGGGGTTTCATTCGCTGGACTTGTCTAGGAAAGATCATATTACATTTCTTGTAAAATCTGCTTCCAAGAGATTAGATGTGCTAGGCCGACTCCGTTCCTTCTTTACCCCTGCATGGTCGTTGACTTTATACACGGGTTTTATCCGGCCCTGTTTAGAGTACAACTCTCATGTGTGGGGAGGCTCCCCACATACAGCTCTTCTCAAAAGGGTGGAGTCAAAGGCTTTTCGTCTCATTAACTCTCCTTCTCTTACGGCTCCCTTCAACCTCTGTCTCTTCTCCGCACTGTTGCATCTTTATCTCTTTTCTTTCACTACTTCAATAGTCACTGCTCCTCTGAACTGTCTGCTTGCATCCCTCCACCTCTACGATGGGTGCGTAGCACCGATCTAGCAGCAAACTCTGATCCCTTTTCTGTCCAACTCTCTAATGCACGAGTTAACTGTTAATCCTTTATTTATGCAACAGGTCAACTCTGGAACTGTCTCCCTCTGTCTGTATTTCCTGCTGGCTATGATCTCCAGTCTTTTAAACGCAGTGTGTCCAGGCATCTCGAAATGATCGGATCTTGAATTTGACTCTCCCTTGTATTTTGTCTTTCCCCTGGAAGGAGCAGCATTGCGGGCTCGTGGCCTTTGGTTCCTTCTTCCTGGCATAATTAAAAAAAAAACTGAGTCTTCGAAAGCAACTTGGGTGCAGTCAGGGAGGAGCATGGCGAACGGTTCCACCAGGACATTCTGCTGATGGAAACCAGATATCAAGGCAGGTGGAAAGACTCGATGATGGGTGATTTCGTTTAGGGATTGTAGCGCAATTGTCATCACAGCTATGGAAAAAAGTCAAGATCAAAAGTGCATTTCTTGATACTATGTGTCCTACATTCCTTGTGATGTTACTGTTTGCTCATTTTCTAGTTATATTCATAATATACACCCGGAAATATATAAATTCTTTGACATTCACAACATTCTCGAAATAGTAACAAGTTGCAGTTCCTGTCCTTGTGCGATACATATGTTCTTGCATAATTCCTGTAACTCTAGATTTACACAAAAACAAAATAGCATATTCGGAATCTACGCATTGACATTGACCAGAAATAGCATTATAAATAACATAAACAAATTATTGGTTCAAGTTCGTTACACAGTGTAATCTGTCTGTCTGTATATCTAGGTTGCTTCCCCCATGAAAGGGACGTAGCCGAAACAGGACGACACATTCCCAGTTTGCTCATCCACACACACACACATTTATTCGTTTCTTAACCTTAAGCCCCCAGGCAAGAAGGGACAGATCCTCACCGCATCACATTGCAAGGGGGTCAACTACGCAGTGCAATCAGTGACATACGCAGCAGAGCCCGACAGCATTGCTGGTTTACCCCTGCCACATCATAACAGACCCTTTCCTGTACCCGCACCTGACCTGATCAGCTGATCAGACCTAATGCAGGAGAATATCCCCTCAGGACCAGATCATCATTTATTCATCCACAGTTTCTCCCCTATCATCCTATCACGTGCAGCCACTCTTCCTTGCTCAACAGACATCCTTCTCGCATCTAACGCTCTCTTCACAGTCCATCCATTCTATTCATGGTCGTCAATCAGCCTTACAGTTCACCCCTCACATCCGATCCAGTTATCTTTTGCACCAGTCGCTCTTCATCCATTCTCTCCATCTGCCCAAACAATCAAAATACTCTGCTCAATTCGATCAGCCATCTCCCACTGATCCCATAATAATAATAATGCATCTTAAAGGATGGCCGTGACCGCTTTGGCATGATAGGATATCTGCCAAGAGTACAGAAATAAACCTGTTGAGAGGGAGTAATGTCCAAGGATACACTCAGTGAGAAGTAGTAGTAGTAGAAGTAGTAGTTGTAGTAGAAGTTGAAGTAGTTGCAGTAATAGCAGCAGTTTCAGTGGTGGTGGCAGTAGTAGTAGTAGTAGCAGCAGCAGTAGTAGTAGTAGTAGTAGCAGTAGTAGTAGCAGTGGTGGTGGTGGTGATGGTGGTAGTAGTAGTAGTAGTAGTAGTAGTAGTGGTAGCAGTAGTAGTAAGGTAGTAGTAATAGTAGTAGTAGTGGCAGTAGTAGTAGTAGAGTAGTAGTATTTGTAGTAGTAGTAGCAGCAGTTGTAATGGTGGTAGTAGTTGTTTTTCTTTTTTTATCACCTCCATCCAATTGGTAGTTATATTGTGAAGATCAACACTAACCTTCATAATACAGATCACCATTTGGAGTTGAACTGTGAAGGTTAACACTAACCCTTGTATCACAGTCCGTCGACCCCAAGCACGCCAACTGCTGTGGTTACCAGCCATTTGCTACTACTACTTACATAACTCTGTATTTATTCATTAACATTACAGTGCTAATAAAGACATTAATCTGTTGGAGTCTCTGGTCTATGCAACTATCGACCACAGTAGATTTGTAATTCATACCTGCCAGAGAGACAGGCCTAAGGGTTGATTATCATGTGCCCTTGAGGCATAGGTGTGCAGACCTCAGGAGGGAGAATGACAGACGACATCTCATCCAGGCCATAACAGAACTCTGGGGTTGACTATTCTTCTCAGAAAGAACCCCTGCCAGTCTCGAGTAGAATCTCACCTCCTCTGAACTCATCCCATCGGATATTGTGAACACAAGGGCAGTGGGTCACATCTTGGATCCTGTCTTGATAATTTCTATTTTTTTTCTTGTTCATTCCTTTTGTGTGCAGCCTCAAGAGACAGTTCACAATGACATGCTGCCATAGGATCAAATATCCTAATGTCGAAGGAAGCCCTCTGCCCACTTGTCCAGAAACCTCGAGCACTGACATCCACTCTTGCATCATTTGATGTATTTGCTGTTCTGTGGGTGAAGTGCTCGTTGTCAAGGGGTAGCAGAGCTGGCTCTGTGTGACATCAAGGCATATTTCCTGCAAAATTTTCGTAGTGAGGTCGTGTACTTCATCGTGTTGAAAGCAAACCATTGCATTGTTTGCATCAAAGACAGTGCTCCAGTCACAGTGGTGAGGTAGGTTCTCTACTGGCCACCCATATCTCAAGGCTATGGCGTCAATAAATTCTTGTTTGTTGAAGTGGAAGCAGCAGCAGCAACAGCAGCAGCAGCAGCAGCAGTAGTAGTAGTAGTAGTTGTAGTAGCAGTAGTAGTAGTAGTAGTTGTAGTAGCAGTAGTAGTAGTAGAAGTAGTAGTAGTAGTAGTAGTAGTAGTAATAGTTGTTGTTGTTGTTGTTGTTGTTGTTGTAGTGGTAGTACTAGCAGTAATAGCAAGAAGTAGTAGTAGTATCAATAGGAGGAGGAGGAGATGGAGTAGCAGTTAGCAAAAGGGAGTCCATTCTAGAGTATGTGCAAAAATATCACAGTGACTTTTCTCTCCTTCCCCTATTTTGGATCCTTTATAAGTTTTGGAGGGTAGCTGAGCTCTCTTAAAATAAAGATAGTAAATTTTATGTTGTGGAAGACGAACGGACCAAAGAAATTTCTGTGAAATTTTTGTGTTCCCTTTCCCTTGTTTCTCATCGTTTTATTTTGGGGGGAGGGGCTGACCCCTCCCCCTCCCCTCCCAAAAGAAACACTAGGGGGCACGCTCCTGAAATTTCGCACTACGGATAAGAGTCCAGTGTACAACAAGCATTAAGATATCAAAGCCATACCTGGCCTCTTTTCGCTATTATATGGGAGTTTTCAAAATGGGGACAGGGTTGACCCTCCTAAAAATCATGGCTGGAAAAGTGTGCATAGTGGAAGACCTTTTCAATAAGCAGACGAACTCAGCTTGGAAGTGTCATTCAGATCATTCAGATAGCCTACGAGGAGTTAGGGCACAGAAAACATACATACAAACAGGCAGACATACACATGCAGACTGAACCTCGTGCAATTCCAGGTGCTGAAAATGACACCATTCTGCTTTGTATGATTGATACAGTAACAATAATAATAATGATAATAATAATAATAATAATCTATCTATCTGTCTATCTATTGCCAGAAGCCTTAATCCCATACGGGGTGCCCTCAAACAAATCGCCTCCACGTCACCCTGTCCCCCGCCATTTCACTGCCCTGCTCCCAGCTCACACTCCCCTCTCTCATATATCTCTAAACTCCATCCCTCCATCTCATCTTATCCTTGGCCTCCCCCCCCTTCTCTCTCCCCCTCCACCTCACTCACATACACTCTCCTCGTCAGTCTCTCACTCCCCATCCTCTCCACATGGCGAAACCACCTCAGTGTGTTTCTCCTAACGCTGACTATCACATCCACATCCACATCACAACGCTCCTTCACATCCTCGTTTGTCAGTCTGTCTCTCCATGTGACTCCACAGACTTCTCTCAAATAACTCATTTCCACTGCTCTCACTCTTAACTTGTGTCCCTCCAACAAGGTCCAAGCTTCACTTCCATACGTTAGAGTTGGTATCACAATACTGTCATGTAGTAACTTTTTCACTTCCATGCTCACTTCCCTGTTTCTGATCACTGCTTTCAAGGAACCAGCAATCTTTCTTCCTTGTTGTAGCCTTTCAAGCACTTCACCCTCCAAACTTTCATCCTTACTCATCACACTACCCAAGTACTAAAACGTACTCACATTTTCCATTTCCTCCTCACCCGACCTCACTGTACATTCACTGACTTCACATCTGTCGAAGACAATAATATTACTGTTCCCTACATTCACCTTTAGATTCCGTTTCTTACACACTCTCCCAAACTCATCCACCAAGCCTTGCAGCTCCCTTTCGTCTTGACTTAACAACACAGTATCATCTGCAAACAACAGTACATGGAGTTTCCAAAAACTGCCCCCTCTCATTAAGACCATTCTAATATCCACTGCCCTACCTTGTATCTCTTTTATAACCCCATCCATATACAGATTGAACAGTCATGGAGACATGACACATCCCTGTTTCGACCCAATCGTCAAATAGAAAAATTCGCTCAGCTAACTATCTACACGCATTGCAGCCTTAGTACCCTCATACATACTCTTCACAGCATTCAACTACTTCCCATCTGCTCCATATATTCTTAATAATTTCCACAATTCTTGTCTATCCACCCTGCCATATGCTTTCTCCAAATCCACAAAGGCCGCATACAACTTCTTTCCCTTCTTTAGAAACTTTTCCACCAAAGTTCTAAAAATGAATATGATTTACACAATCTCTTCCTTTCCTAAAACCTCCCTGTTCTTCGCCAACTAATTCCTCTGTTATTTCCCTAACTCTGTCAATAAGTATCGCAGAATAATAATAATAATAATAATAATAATAATAATAATTTATTATTATTATTATTATTATTATTATTATTATTATTATTATTCTAAAATAATAATAATAATAATAATAATAATAATAATAATATAAATAAAATTATTATTATTATTATTATTATTATTATTATTATTATTATTAAGCTTTCCTATATATATGGCGAAACTTACTGTTTCGTAATTTTTGTTATCATTCTTCTGTGCACTCCTTTTTCTTGGATCTTAGTGATATTACACAGGAAGGCACCCTAGCGTAACCCAAGTACTTGTGCGAAGTATAAATTTCCTTGACCTATTTCTGTAGGTCATATACTCATTTCTGGTGAAAAAGTTGCATATTTGAAATTAAAATATCTCAGAAAGTAATTGAGATACAGCTATGTGGTTGGATATCCTATAATTAAAAAAGTTTTCAGAGAATTTTGGCTTAATATTTTACACTTACCTAGTGGAAAGTACCGAATTCAAACCTGCTCAGTTTTTTTTTCTTTTTTGTAAGACGTTTTAGAGACAGCCACAAAAGCTGTAAAGCTGTAACTTTACAGAAATATGGCTGTGGTCCCTCTCGTTTTCTGAAAGGGGAATATTTACAGTCAAGCATATAGTTAGCCACTTATTGAGACAAATGTAAAATGTACCCATGCTTCTTTTATATAAGTGTGATATTTGCATAACTGAACTACATTTAAGAACGAAAAATTTAGCAAATATCTATGTTGTGTTACATGAAGTTTCCAGGCAATGAATGCAAAAGCAGCATTTGCATAACTACAGTCAATACCATAAACAGTTAAGATGAAGTTTCCTTACTGTGGTTATACTATAAGTAAATAGGTAACAATTTATTTATTTAGTGAGTTATTGATTATTATTATTATTATTATTATTATTATTATTATTATTATTATTATCTTCTGCCTGAGGGTGACTTTACACTCTCTCTTGTGTCTTTCTTTCCTTCATTCTTTCATCTTCCTTCTGCCTGTTGGTGACTCTACACTGAGTGACAGGCCAAATGGTTTCCTGTACACCAGGAAACCATTTACTACGCTGGGTGGTAACCATATAACCAAATTTTGGCTCCTGGTGGTTTAGTGGGTAATAAAGGTGCTCCAGTCGGATTGAGCCGGTGAAGGTTTATATCCAAGGGGTGGTTGGGGCTTATTGCTCACGTAATGCCACTTAGGGATGAGTGAGGCTGGTCACTCTCATCTTATATGCCAGGACCAACTTTCCTAGCTCCGGGCTCCTACGCTCCTCATGGGGCAACGTAGGATTACATGATGGATGGATGGGATTATTATTATGATGATGATGATGATGATGATGATGATGATAAGCAAAACCAGATGTGAAAATAAAGCAGTACCAGAGTGTGTGTGTGTGTGTGTGTGTGTGTGTGTGTGTGTGTGTGTGTGTGTGTGTGTGTGTGTGTGTGATTAAGAGGAGAATAGCTTTCTTTAGGTATTAACACCAATGTCAACTAAAATTATTAGATTTCTGTTAAACAGTTTCCTTCTCTCTCCGTTTTCCCTTCCTGCCATTTTCCAGGCCATCTCTTCTATCTCGCTGGTATACTATCACCTCAGTTCAACTCTCCTGGAGCAGATCGAAAATTTATCAGGATAATGATTCAAAAACTCTCTCTCTCTCTCTCTCTCTCTCTCTCTCTCTCTCTCTCTCTCTCTCTCTCTCACACACACACATACACACACGCACACACACACACACGTTAACCTATTTTTTTTTAAATAATCCACTCAAAATTCTAAATAATCAGAAGTATACTTATTTCCATCATCATGGAATATTTGAGGGTCATAAACAACGTCATAACCAACAGTCATATTTGCAGGGTATGGAATCTTCAGACTTTTTTAAATTTTGGCTTTGTGCCATCGCCCACGATGAGGAGCATTAAGCCAAAGATGACTAAAAGCCAAACACACAGCAGCAACTCACTCGTCGGGCACGAGACGGCCAGTCTAGTGGGCCAGGAGCGGAGGTAACATGAAATAAAATGCTCGTAATTCGGCTAGACGGACCTTCTCCTCCCCTGACAATCAGAATGAGTGGAATCCCCTCACCCAGGTTGGCTGCCCAGAGCACATCATACAAGGTAGAGAAAGTCCTGGCTCCGAGCTGATATGGCCGGGTATGGGTGTTGGGTGTCAGGAGGTGACAGTAGGAGGTCACATCAAGCCGAACCTTAGTGTTCATGATAGGAGGGCGAAATGGGCTATCCTCTTCTACTTGACGAGGGAAGGACTCATCGACCTCCTCCACGGCTGAGGAGCCGGTCGATGCATCCTCGGCCATAGAGATGGAGTCAGAAGAGTCCTGCCCCTCCTCGGTCACTGATAGCGAGTGATGCACATCAGCAGCAGTCTTCATCGTGGCCACGTCTGAAGCCAGGTCGGTAATCGATTAGGAAGACTTTCAATTGAAGGAAGGCTCGAGCCGTAGCATCTTCCATGGTGTAGTAGTAGTAGTTCCCTATGCAGTCTGGCCAAACAGCCCCGAGTCCTTAAAGCGGGTCATACATGCACAGGCGAGTCTGTCTGGTAGCCTGAAGAGGTCGGTCCGTTCAGGCAAACCTGGGCATGTGTGGATAGGGAACAGGGTCCTGCGCAGGCAGCCTCAACGATCGTCCTATGATCTGTCGTGGACAGATTTTCGTGGTCGGGCTCCGGTCAGGTTCAGACAAACTGAGCATGTGGGGGGTTCCACAGGCTGTCAGGGGTCAGTCTTGTGTCAGTTGTGTGCAAGTGAAGATATCAGATGGGACAATTTACTCCTTCTCATCAACCAATCTTTTGCCCATTTGGTCCATTTTTTCCTCCTCTTTCTGTTATTTGCAATATAGACCATGGCAACAGCCCCAGTAGCATCCAGCTCCAGGTCATCTGTGGGCAGTGGAGTGTCCATGGCCACCCTCACGCCACAGCGTTTAGCTTGCAACTGATCTCGAGACATGAGGCCAACTGAATCGTGTGTGGGCACAGCGTTGTTCGCTGAGGTCTGCCTCTTAAGGTCCGAGAGTGTTCGCCTGTGCATGTATGGCCTGATTAAGGATGGCCACAGCTGAGACCGGGGTTTCCCACAGAGCTCTCAAGAAGTGTATGTTGGGTTGTTGGCGAAGGTGATTGTGTGCAGTGCAGTCTCCCATAACGTGCTTAACCCTCCACGTGCCAGCTATGGGTCGCCCCAGTGCCCGCCATTTCTCGACCATTTTTTTTTTTTTTTTGGCTAAAATGATAGATTTTGATGTGGAAACAACGAATATCGCCATTAAAACGGTCACTTACTTGAAGATAGGTACAACCTGACTTCATTATGTGCAGACCTGGCACTTACAAGAAGGTATTTACAACTTGACCACTATATAGTCCTTACACTTACAAGAAAATATTTACAACTTACACTTACGTGAAAATATTTACAAAATGCCTTCACTATGTATGGCACTGGGTGAGGCACACAGGCAGAGTGAGGCAGAGCGAGCGTGAGGGGGGGAGTGAGTGAGTGTATGGCCTTGACAGCCTAAGGGATGCTAGAGGAACAGTTACCATACGTGCCTGCCAATTTTTACCCGCGAATCTTGAAAAATGCAGTTACAGTGAACTTTTTTATTTAAAACCATTTTATAATGGCACTGGCACTGGCCACGGAATTATGTCAGACCATTTTAAAATGGCACTGGCATGCGGTAGATTAATAGTATGGGGTGCTGTGTTGCATCCTGGACAGGCGTCAGAGATGGAATCATCCAGCCTCTTCTGATAACACAAGAGAGCTGGATGATGCTCACAGCTCAGTCTGGCCAGGTGGACCCAGTCCTCATGAGGAAGATAGGATTAAGAAGGGTGGATACCAGGAGGCTGTGCATACAGCAGTGTGTTGTCTTTGAGTGACTGAAAGGATAAGCAAGTGATCTGAGTATGGATATGTTTCTGGAAGCTGGTTTGAGGCAGGCGAGGGGGGGAGAGAAGACAGTATTTGTGTATGATATCGTATGCTGGGTGTTATTTTGATGTCACTGGTGTGCGTGGATGTGTTGCCATGTAGTGTAGTGGATGGTGTGGGTTTGTGGAGGCTGTGGGGAGAATTTGTCTAGATGATCTTTGACTTTGAGGACTTTGATTTCTTGATGTAGGTGGTCTGTAGGCATGGTAGCTGTGCAGCCTGTGATTATTTTTAGGGCCTTGTTCTGTATGATCTGCAGTATGTTGTAGTGTGTTTTAGTGAGGTTAGAAACTTAAGCACGGCTTGCATAATTCATCACTTAATGCATATATTGTTTGTATACTGTTGTGGCCATAAATAATCACCTACCCTTCTGTACCCTTGCCTCAGGCTGGCTCGTTTATGCGCGGCAAGTCACACTGGACTAAGAGGGGTGAAGAGGGAGGGGCAAAAATGACAGAAAGGAAGGTGGGGGAGGGCGAGCGATGGTGTTGGGGTGGAGTGAGGGAGGGGAGGGAGGGGAGGGAGGGGAGGGAGAAAGAATATGATGTCGTGGCCACATAATTTGTTTATTTTCTTTCATTCAGGGCATTATATGAAGGAGTTAATATTCGGTAGATAAAGCTGCATTATATCTTGTATAGCGGCTTCAGATAACAAACTTTAGATAGGTGGTGATATCAAGGGATGGCTCGTGAGAGAATATACTGACCTGACAGATCAAATATTAGTGCAGAGCCATCGAGACTGTGTGGACCCAGACTGTCAACGCGTGGAAGCCAGAGAACGAGAGGATACGGGCACGCCTTCTTCAGCACACCGAGGACGAGTGGGAGCTGCTCAGGAGAAACCAGCAAACCATCAACAACATTGTTTCCCCAGTGCCGCGAAGCCTGCATGAGGGTTCTAAGGCATGAGGCCACTGGACTACTTACTAAGGCGTTCCTTGTTGCTTAGGCTTGACCAGTGTCGGTAAACAATAACATAGATATATTTTGGGAGTTTGGGTAAGATTTTGTTTCATTTTCCTTGTAACAGATTATGAGAGATAACGTTATCATATGCACCCACGAGCAGAGACATCAAATTTATTTAGGTTTTATGCACAGTTATTTTAAATAGCCTTTTCATATAGAGATGACATTAAATAATTACTGAACTGACATGATGGTGACTGTATAGAGGGAGTGTATATGGCAAGGGTGATCATTTATTTACTGGGGACAGCCATGTCAAAGGTTGCATATAATATTTAGTTTCAAAAATTAATTACATGTAAAGGTAGAGGACGTTTCTTACACAAACATTACGGAAGTCAAAGCCATCCGGATTCCATTCTGCGTCCGAAGTCAAAATACACGGAAAAACACAAATATCTGGCTTCGCATTAATGTTTGATCTGTCACGTCAGTGTACTTCTCTCACGAGCCAACCCTTGATATCACCACCTACAGTATCTAAAGCTTGTTATCCAACGCCTCTATACAATGTGTAATGCAGCTTTATCTACCGAATATTAATTCCTTTATATCATCCCCTGAATGAAAAAAAATAAATTATGTGGCCAAAGTTTCGAATTTCACTCTCCCTCCCCTGCCTACCCTCCCTCCCATCCATCACTTCACCCCAACACCATCGCTCGTCCTCCCCACTCACCTTCCTTTCTCTCTCGGGCCCCTCCCTCTCCGCCCTTCTTACTCCAGCGTGACTTGCCGCACATAAACGAGCCAGTCTGAGGCACGGGGTTCAGGAGGAAGGTGATTATTTATGGCCACGATTGTACAGTGTGTTGGAGGATGTGTGCGGCTGTGTTTGCGTTTTGTTGTGTACATGTGTTATGTTGTCTACGTAGGAAGACGTGTATCTGTTGTGTGACGTGTGGGTATGCCGCGCATGTATAGGTTAAAGTGAGTAGGGGACAAAACAGGTCCGTGGGGGACGCCATTTGTGAAGTTTCTTATGTTTGATGCCTGAGTGGCTTACATTTGCATATCTGCCTGCTAAATAGTTTGCCAGCCATCGTTTTGGCTTTTTTGTGCATGTTTATGTTGAAAAATTTTGTTAGTGACGCTGTGGCAGGGGATGGCATCAAAAGCTTTGCTGATATCTAGAGTGACTAGGAGTTTTCTGTGTGGTGGCCTAGCTGATGCCATCAAAAACTCTCTGTGTACGGTCTGTAAGAAGAGTGTTTGTGGAGTGTGGCGGTCTAAAACCATGTTGTGATGGGGCTAGGACAGTGATTCTCAAACTATGGGTCACGACCCACAGGTGGGTCACGAGAGGAATTTTGATGGGTTGCAGGGACATAGAATACGCCTAATGCTTACAATTTATTTTATTTACTTAACTGAAATTGTAATTATCGTTATTACACTATTAGCATATTCATAATAACTACGATAGGCTATATACCGGTTACTCTCTCTCTCTCTCTCTCTCTCTCTCTCTGTCCCCTGTGGGTCGTGAGGTCTTGAAATATTCCGGATAGGGTCGCACACTAAAAAGTTTGAGATCTGCTGGGCTAGGGGGATATGAGATGTAACTAGTTGTGATACCAGTCGTTCAGTAATTTTGGAGGGGGTGCAGAGGAGTGTGATGGGGCGGTGTGAGGAAGGTAATGTGGCGTCTTTGTTGGTTTGGGGATAATGATGATAGTGCCGTGCTTCCAGACGTTGAGTATTACTGAATGTTGTGTGAGTAGCTGTAATTTGATATGTTGGTGAGTATTGTATGCCATATGGTGCAAGGTATTCAAGGTGTATGTTGCTTATGTTGTCTTGTCCACAGGCAGATGAGTGCTTAAGGTTGCTAACTATGTGCTTCGTTCGTCTGGTTGTAAGTGAAAGGTGCGAAGTCTGGGACTGGGGAACTGTCTCTTGCGCTGGATGACACGTCTATCGTTGCGATGGGGGTTTACATGGATGACATGTGAAAAGTGATTGATGAGAGTGTTTGCTTGTTGTTTGATTGAGGGTATGGTGTCTCTTGTTTAGATGGTAGCACGTGATTGTGTAGTGTTGTTGTTGGAGAGTGTAACGCTGTTTAGTGTTTGGTAGAGTTTGCTGGTGTTTGTTTTGTGATCAAGTTTTTGGAGATATTTATTCCAATCTAGTGATTGCTGTTCTGATATTTTATTGTTTATCTGAGTGTTGAGTTCTTGTATTTGTTGTACCACGTCTTGTGTATGGGGTGTTGGGGAGTGTCGTAGTGTGTCGCATTGACTGAAGAGGCCTTGAATTTTTGGTGTGAAGTTGGGGTTGTGTCTCTTTCTGTTGCCTCTAGCGATGTTTCTTTGGTCTGCATTATGAACAATTGTATTGCATATGTGCACAGTGGTGTTGATGTTTGTGATGGATGTACTGTCAGTTGTGAAGGCCTCCCAGTTGACTTTCTTAAAATTGGTGTATGTGTGTCTGTGGCCAGCTGGGGTGATTCTGGGTTTGGTAGTGATGATGATTGGAAGGTGGTCAGAGCCAAGAGTTTTGACCACTCTCCAGGATGTTGTGGGGGCAAGGTTTGGGGAGCAAAAGGTGATGTCTGGGGATGATGGGAGGAACAGGGCTTGGTGTGGGATATGGGTATATTGATGAAGGTTACTGAGTATTAAAAGATTCTTTATTTGGGATTGTAGTACCAGTCCTCCGTCTGTGTCAGGGTTGTTGACGTGCCAGGCCGATGCCTTGGCGTTGAAATCACCACCCAGGATGATGTTGGGTATGTTATTGTGGTGTTGTGTGGGAGGCGGCAAATTGTGGCTGCCAGGCCTGACACTCCTGACAGCAAAGGGCAGAATATACATCGCAGGCGAAGCACTCAGGGATGACAAGATGAGGCAACCCATTCTCCTCAAAAATATTGGGGAGAAGAATGCACAAAGCCCCCTTATCACTCCCACAAAAATCCATCCCATCGTGATGCACGTTTCCAAGATGGTGCTTATCTCCACATGACTCCCATGACCCATGGCCTGGTGTCCCCAGGCCGTGAGACGTCACCGAGCATGGGCGGAACCCTGCACGTCAATGCCTCCCGGCCCATTAACGTCCCGAGGAGTCCCGAAGAGACTAAACTCCAGTCTTGCCATCCCCAAGGAAGCATTGGAGGTGCCGTGGATTTGTCTTAGTGACAGCCTGGCGGTGCACTGAAACATCAATGCCAGTAGGTTATCCTGGTGCTTGATGAAGCCGTATCCCGCCCTGACATCAAACCAAACCACAATCCCCCTGATGGGCCGCCAGAGACTGTGGTCTACTGTTTGCCCCCCTCAACAAGTCGCAGGCAGTAGCAGGTGACATGGCATCCTTCATTGCTCTCTCTCTCCAGACAAGTACCAGAACTGCTTTTCATTCAGTACTCCTGCACATTTATTGCTTAAACACACACACACACACACACACACACACACACACACACACACACACACACACACACACACACACACACACACACACATACATGGAACTCCCTGGACTCTAGTATAGACTCCCCACAAACCCCATCACTTTGTTTTCCTAAGTCTTCCCTCTTCCTCGTATTTCAGTCCGCCGGTTCTCGTTAGGCACCTTTATCATATTTCTCTTGTTTCTTTGTTTTGCCTTTTCCTATATTTTTTTATCTTGCCCACATCAAGTACAGGATGGTCCCTATATTATACACCTCATTTATCATGTGTTGCGGGGATGGATTAATGAACTATACTTGTGTCAGCCCAACATCTATTTCTTCTCGTAATCCTTTTCTTGCTTAGTTTTATTGTATTTTCTAATGTGGTTCATCGGTAAATTCTTGAGGGAACAATGTCTTTCTTTTCATCCACTCAGACCAGGTTTTAGGTAACGTGAGACGCCCTCGGGCCGCCGCTCATGGGGAGGGAGGCGATTTTGGGAGCTCTTCGGTGAACATCGATGTGCATGGTCATTTTTTTTTTTTTTTAGAACAGAAATTTTGCACAGTTGTAACATCCATTTGAACCAAGTTATAACCAGAGTGGGGCCCCCAGGGCTCCCACCCTCGTAAATAATTACTTCTGTATTTAATATTATTCTTTTCATCCCCAGACGATTTTCTTCTGCTTTAAGAAAGGGATCTTAAACTAGTGGTTAACTAAGGCTATACCAACCCTTCCAGCTGAAAAAGTCTACCTTAAATTAAATAAGGTTTTTTGGAGTAGTATTAATAGAAAAAATTGTTTAGATTTAAAGATTCGCTTCATCACGCCAATAACCGAATTCCTGTTTTTTTTTTTTTTTTTTTTTCCAGTTACCAGATGATTTTATTCAGGTCATATTATGAGTCCCACTAATAATGATGTGACGAACGAAACCTGTATCAAACTCCTCCAATCCAGAGTCTCTCTCAAGCCGAACAAAACTGTCTAATACAACAAGATTCCAATATCCTTGGATTGTAGGGGCTTAGCATCATAACCTGTAATCGTCAGAGGGTTGCAAGAATAGAATTTATCATGGGTAGTTGTGCTAAGTACATTAACATATAGATGATCCTAACAGCAGGAAATGTGAGACGCTGAGCTAAGTAAAGTGATGCGAGGAGGAGTATCAGAGACAAGGTAAAATTATAAAAGACAGAGAATGGAAATGGCATTACTGAGATAGGGAACAGAGACCGATGATGGGAGAGGGGTACTGAAAGGAGAGAAATGATAAGAGACTGCCATAAGAAAGAGGAAATAAAAAAGGCAATAATATATGATTACAAATGAGTGTCATCTCCCAATGTTTTCTTCTGGTATACAGTAGCTTCGCCATGTAAGCAAAAGAGAAAAATTTATTTTCTCCCATGAATTTACAGCAGCCAGAGGGCACAGTCGAATCAAAGTCGCCTCGCACCATTACGGCGTCCGAAACCGACTGGAATAGTTACCATTCCTGTTTTTTTTTTTTTCCGAATCTGACCATTTTGCACCCTTCTTTATACACCTCTTGAACTAGAAAATTCTCTTAAAGGTCCGAGAAAAAAGATCAAGGAAACATCTCTCGAGCTAACAGGTCCTGGTACAGTACTTTGATTTATGCAATGAGGCTCATGTCACTTGTTTCAGAAATAAAGTAAGGGATGTGCGGTAATGAGCGCTGGAAAAACAACACTAGCACCAACACCAGAAAAGAAAGAAATTTCTTTGAGTGAGAAAGGGCTAAATAATTTAAGAAAGAGATACAAAGAATGGGAGGTGATGAGAAAGGCAAAGAAAGGAGAGAAAGGTTAAGAGAGAAGAAAGATAAGAGGCTGAAGTATGAGAAAGAGCTGTGACCCCCCTCCTCCTCACCCCAGACATTACACAACTTTACGTGGTCGTTCTGGCAGACTTGTCACATCCTCTCTCCCTCCCTCCCTTCTTCCTTGTTCCCCTTCTTTATTCCTGTAATCCTGCATCCCTTCCCCTCTAACTTTCTTATTTGCTTGCCTCTGGCCTTCCGTCCTTCCCTCCCTCTCTTATACCCTCTCCCTCACCCCCTTTTTTCCCTGCCTCTCTCCCTCTCATATACCTTTTCTTCTGTCCTTCCTTCCCTCCCTCCTATCCTCCCAACCTTCTCTCCTTCCCTTCCTGTCAACCTCCTTGACCTCCTTTTCATCCCTCCCTCCTTCCATCCCTGCCTCCACTCCTCCTCCACTGCCCCTTACACTCGGTGCCGCCAATAACTGAGCTGACAGACACTTCTTCACCCACGCTTTTATTGCGTCCTCCCTTCACTCCCGCCCACCTACCCGCGTTTTCACTTTCTTTAGTCCTTCAGTAACATGATGTCTTTTTACCTGAGTCGTCACATAAGGTAAGTGGAAGGGGATGTATTTACTTTCTAAGTTTTCTTCTTCCCTCTTGAAAAAAAGCTTTAAATTAAGCCTTCATCTTGACCATACAACCCCGATATAAATCACCAGTCATCAGAGTATGTAATTATTACCCGTCCGTGCCCCGGAGGGGCTCGGGGACGGATATTGCTTTCACTCGGTTTGTCTATTTGTTTGTTTATCTGTCTGTCTGTCTATCTGATTGTCTGTTAAAAACTTTACGCGATAACAACTAGTGCGATTTTGACTAAAATTACAGGGATGATGGGCCATGACCATTTAATGACCTGATTAACTTCTGGGCCATATTGGGCCAAGGCCCAGCCTGTAAGGCCAAAAAAGGGTAAAAAAAAATACGTGTAAAAAATAGTTTTTTCACCATAACTCCGTTCATATCGACATGAACCCAAAACCTAAAGGTGAATCTTTCAATTCTACATCCTATAACATGCCTCATTACGTCAGGGGGATCACCC
>NC_137060.1:11920348-11925348 GCF_032717465.1 Coenobita brevimanus | reverse complement strand
AAGCTCAAAGAAAAGAATTGTAAATTTACTGATTACAATAAAATTAATTTACATTATATGAATCTCAAAATAAATTCAAAATGAGAATTTCATGGTTGCTAGGGGACTCATGAATTCATATAACAAGAGAATACACTCACTCGCTCATTCAAAAGCTAAATAAACTTAAGCCTAGAAGGGCAAACAGAAATACTGGTCAGTGGAGGGGAGCCGAAACTAAAGTCTGGGCACCTGTGATGAACACCAACGCTGGTATTCGCTCCAAACCCGCTTCGCCAATCACCATCTAGGTGGAGATTCAGGAATTCGCTGAACAACAGAGCTGCTGCTCTATGCTGGGCACAAAACGAACCTATCCTCACGACGATCCCGAGCTGACTAACTTCAAACTCAGAAGGGAGGTACAAGCTGGCCATATTCGAAGGAAATAGGCGTGGCCTAAGTTCAACGGTCAACGGAATGAAGGTGAACGATATAGCCTCACAATAAATCACCCAGTGAGAGCACTAATGTCATGGATAAGAATGGTCACTTGTGAAACAGTGACAAATGTTCTGAAAACTATCCCGATCGAAGTGAACACGAGGACGGTTGAATGGAGTGATGCCCAGCGGGAATTCCACTAGAGTTTGTGGTTTCCTCATTAAAGTACAATGTCATGAAATTATATAAATACACTCGCACGAATTCGTGACATTACGCCCCATCAAAATCAAATTTTACTTCAGAAAAATTTTCGATATACATATATATAAATCCTAACTCAGTCACACAAGATTCAAAATGTCGTGTGTGTACTATCCAGCTATAGGAGAAAATCACAGTCGCCCATGAGCGTAAAAAACTCGTATTTACGTTAATAGAAGCAAGCTGGAGGAAAAAACTCCGTAACGATGGTGAAAAATCCTGTACTCAGGTCAAACTGAGGGAAAACTTCGCTACATTTACATTACCAACTAATTTATGTAGCGTGATGTATGTAATACACGGTGTAGGTGTGACAGTTGTGGTGTAACTGTGCAAACGTGTATAATGATATAATACAGATCAATAGCAAGTAGAGACGATGAGGCATAAGAGAAGAGGTGGCAGCATGAGGCAGAGATGATCAGCTGATCTGCACAACAAAATTGCTACACCCCGCCAGCTGCACCTGCGAAAGCAATCATGGTGGAACATCAAAAGTGTCAGTGCGACAAACAATTTTTATTAAATTACAATTTCTCTCGCTGCCTAGTAGTCAGTACTTATGTTACAAAAAGTACACTATTATTTTGTTAATGGATATATTATTAACCAGGAAACATAGTCCTTGGACTGCTCAAAACTCTGAGGATCCCTGTAGTTTACTGGTGAAACCTACATTATTAACCAGGAAACGTGCTAGTCCTTGAATTGCTTAAATCTCTGAGAACGGGCAGTTTACTGGTTAACCTAACTCTACACTTGCGATTAATATTGGCAAGCTGAGAATCCTTACGCAATCTCGGGCAGGTCACATTTTAACACCAAACGTGGGTGTGAACACTCATGTAGATAATGTGCATTCTCCGGGAATCCTCAGAGAGGCCCACAGCTCGAGACACTCCACAAGGTAATTCAGACACAGCCTCGGATTGTCTCTACAGGGGACACATTACGTCCAGGACCTGTATATACATGTGTACCTACGGTACACATGTATATACAGGTCCTGGACATAATGTGTCCTGTGGGACCAACGGGCAAGACTTCAGGTCTTACTGGTACACCAATAACTGGGAACCAAGCTAGTCCTTGGATTGCATAAATCTCTGAGGACGCCTGTCTTACGGAACCCAGTGTACAACAGTTGCCCGTGTTAGTCATCAGTTAGCAGGCGAGACATAAGGTCTGCACCCACATTATCACTGCCCTCTGTTCCAACTGATGCAGAGATTATGGGCGTGGATTCAAACAGCGCAGGAAGGACACATCCCTGACTCGTGGAACGTTGACACACATTGCAGGAACGCACAGAGCTATCTATTTCCTGTCACATTCCTGGCCAGAAAAAGTCAGCACGGATACGGCCCTGGGTTTTTCTTTTGCCCATGTGACTTCCTGAGGCTGAACAATGACCCCATTCTAACACTGCTTGGCGATACTTAGCAGGAACAACAAACTGCAGTCGAACCTCGCCCCGGGGTGTTCTTGACTCATGGTAGAACCGTCCTTGTTTACGAAGGAACCTGGCTTGACCTCCCCGTGAATACTTTATCACTCTACCCTTTTGTTTCTTCCGCACGGCAGCAAGTGTCGGGTCAGACTGTTGTTCTTGGACAACATCTTGGCTACAGATCAGATCTTGCAGCAATGCAATGGTCACCAGGGTGACACAGTTTGGAGCCTTGGCCATGGCTCGTGTTACTGCAGCCGAAGTCTGAATAGCATCATCTACGGTGCAACTATACTTGGCACCTGATATATTGCCTGCTATTAGATTAAACAAAGGTTCTGGCATGACAACTGCAAGTGTCATACCAATGTAAAATGGAGATGTCACCTGGATACGTGCCTCAAGGAACAATCTCACTGATCCATCAATAAGCTGAGCTTGGATCTGTCGACCTGTGTACTCCTCAGGCCGAACTAGACTCTGCCTGACAGAGCAACCTGAGGAACCATTGTCTCTCAGGACCTTCACAGGAATGCCTCCCACAAACTCTAGCTGAACAAGGAAGGCACTGTTACCTGTGAGAGGGCCGGTGGAGGAAGCAGCCAGCCACTGATGAGGCTGCTGAATGAATGATGCAGCAGACATGGTGCCCTGAGAATTAGATCCCTGAGGGGTCGTACTCACTGTCTGAGGAGATGGAGCATTGACTACCTGTGGAGGAGGGTTCACTGTCACTGGGGGACTAGTGAACTTTGGGGAAGTACCTGTGCTGCTAGGGATGACACCACTGTACTGTTGTTGAGGAATGAAGGCTGTGTTCGCCTCCTGCCTCCGATACACTGGAGTTGGTGCTGAAAAGGACAGTTCCGACCTTTGATTGCGTGGCTGATACTGCTGCTGGTTACAGTACTGCTTGTCGTACTGCTTCCACTCAGGTTTCTGGTTGTTTTGCCCCTGGTCCTTCTTCTGCGGTTTGTTTGGACCTTGGCCATTACTCTGAGAACGGCCTTGATGCTGGGGTTCAGTCTGAGATAGTTTCCCAGATTTATCAGCTTTCCTGTTCCAGGTGTGTTGCTTACGAGTGAAGAATGCATCAGCCTTCTCCACCATTTGGCTGGCATCCCATACATGGCATATCTTAAGCTGAGCCATAATCTCAGCAGGCCACGACTTTTCTAGCTGCGTGAGCAGCATAAGGTCAATTATCCCCTCTCGCGTGGGAGGAGATTCATCTTTCTCCATCCACTCATCTAAGTAAGCAGTAAGTCGATCAAGAAACTGAACAGCAGTCTCCTTTTCTTGCAAAAGTGCCCTCATAAACTGACTCCTGGCGTCGTCAACTGTGAGATCGTACGCTTTGATGAGTGCGGCCTTCATCATCTCATACGTGAGATGGTCTCCACGAATTCTGTGGAGAATATCGAGGGCAGGGCCCTCAAACAAGCTAAGAAACTAGAGCCACTTAGCTGCCTCATCCAGCTGGTACAGCTGAGCCATGTCTTCGAAATGAGCTATGAATAGCTTGATTCGCTCGCCTTCCTAGTATGAAGGAAGCTTGATGTGTGGGGTTGCCAGAACATGTGCAGGGAGAGCGCTCGTGGAGCTTGGGTTAGCTGCACCAGATGTGTCTGAAGCCAAGGAGTCTTGCTTGAGCTTCAGCATCTCAAGTTCATGTTTCTCACGTGCCTCGTGCTCGGCACGTTCGTGTTCTCGTTCTCTCTCTCTCATTGTTCTAGCTCGTATTCGCATTCTCTTTCACGTTGTTCTCGCTCATATTCTCGTTCTCTCTTGTGTTGTTCGCACTGTTTTTGCTCGTGTTCACGTTGCTCTTGCTCGTGTTCACGTTCTCTCTCTCTCGTTGTTCTCGTTCGTATTCACGTTGAATTCTACGCTCTTCACGGGCATCATTCTCACACTGCTGTTCAAAACTAAACCGTGAGAGCACATACGCTTTAAATTGTTGGGGGTCAGTAAGCCTCATATAGGCTTCCTGTACATATATATTAGTAGCCATGATGCTAACTTAACTAAGGCTGAGTAGACTAAAGATTGAGTACTGACTGCTATTTTGCAGAGAAATGCCAATTATCAAAAGTAAAGAATATAGGTACAGGTTGGTGATGACCAGTTTTATTTAGTTAAACTGGTAAAGAAAGAAAATTAAAAAAAAAAATGCAACTGACTGGGAAAACTATTACGTAAAATTAATAGAAATGAATCAATAACCACAAGTAAGATAGTGCCTATAGACTTTAATGATAAATACCTAGGTGTGAGTGAGTATTATCTCATTAATAACTTTAGAGCTAGGAATTAATATCCTGGAATGAGGTCGCCAGATGTCACAAGGGGAATGATGAATTTATGAATTATAAATGCTGAATGTTACTTGAAAATATAGACAAGGAATTAACTTGTGAAAATCAAGCAGTAAGTTTTACTTTATGCCAGCTTACTTCGCCAATTCTCTAAGGACGAGAATTTATGAACTTTCTCAACAGTACACAGCAGAGACTAATTACTCACGTGTGCTGTTTATAGTACTGTTAGCCTCTCAAGAAAGTGACTCCACCCCTGACAATCAATAACTAATGCTAATAATAATAAACAGGTTCTTGCCGGTGCATGACTCCTGGCTGGCACAACGGATTTAAGCTTGATACAAAAGAACTGGCCTAAGTACCAGTTATGAATATTATAAAGAGTTTGTGCAAACTAGGAGAGGCTACTAAAATAAGCTTAATGTGGAGAAATAAAATAGAGTCTAATTACATTAAGCTCAAAGAAAAGAACTGTAAATTTATTAATTACAATAAAATAAATTTACGTTATATGAATCTCAAAATAAATTCAAAAGGGGAAT